>NW_007120176.1:0-702 GCF_000164805.1 Carlito syrichta
CTACAGAGCATCAAAATACTTAAGATTAAAACTGATTGAACTTTAAGGAGAAATTCACGTATCCAATATCATAGTTGGAGATTGTAACCTGCTTCAATCAGAAATTGACAGATCGAGGCAATAAAAATCAAGAACACTGTAGAACCCAATAGAACAATCAGTCAGTTGGATTTAATTGACTTTACCAAACAAAAGCAGAATATACATTTTTCTCAGTTTTTTATGGAACAGTCTCTAAATAAAACACAATCTGGGACATAAAACACGACTTAATAATTTTAAAAGAGAAAGCATCACACAATATCTCCTTGTAGACAAAAATAAAATTACACTAGAAATGAATAACAAACAGATATCTTTAGAAAAATCATAATATATTGGAGCCTAAAGAACACATGTAAAAATTACACAGGAGTCAAAAAAGAAAACACAAGGGAAAATTTTAAATGTTATTATTATTTTAGTTGGAGTCTCACTCTGTCGCACAGACTGGAGTGCAGTGGACGCTTTCGGTCACTGCAGCCTCAACCTGCTGGGCTCCGGTGATCCTTCCACCTCAGCCTTCCAAGTAGCTGGAACTGCAGGCGTGCACTACCATGCCTGGCTAATATTTTGATTTATGGTAGAGATGAGGTCTTGCCAATTTGCCCAGGCGGGTCTCGAACACGTGGGCTCAGGCATCCACTCACCTCGACCTCCCAA
>NW_007120177.1:0-794 GCF_000164805.1 Carlito syrichta
GCGCAGATGGCCTCTGTTTTGCTGTGGGGAATGTGTATCTTCCTTGGGAAACAGGGTCTCAAATGTGTGCTGCACCGTTTATTGGCTGTCAATGTTATTCCAACTTGGTGCATGCTGCAAAACATGAGGCTCAAAGTTTCTCATTTTCAATTATGCAATGCACATTGCATTTGTTTGACCTAAGAGTACTTCAATAGGTCGCGTACTGGAAGGTGCAACTAAATGGTGCCGCCCGGTGTGAAACGGGAACTCCAGAGTAGAGTAAGCATGCAGTACTTCGGGAATTCACTTGGTGAATTCTAAGATGTTTCTCCATTTGAAATCTCTGAGTTGTAGGAAACGCCGTTGCTGTGCCATATGAATTGACGAGAAAGAGCTGACTGCCCTTGATGTGCTTGCTTAGAAATGTCAATCTCCCTGGGAAAATGCTGCCTGAGAAGTGGGCTGCACTGTGACTTACTGACATTGAGTGCTGTAATTCACTGTTGCAAGCTGTGATTCCTGATTCTCACTTGTTCTCTTTCGTTGATATTATGCTCCAGAGGGTGACTGCTTCCGCGTGCGAACTGTCAACCTTTCACATTTGGGAAGGCTCAACTCCCTTGTTCCACAGTGAGTGATCTGTGACATTCACAGTTTCTTGTGGGGAAGCATTATCTGTGACTCGAGCGAATTCCGAGATATTTTTTCTTTATACATTTTCGTGTTACTGCAAGGTAATTATACTGTCGATGCTTTTCAGAATAGCCTTTCTTAGGCCTGTAGTGAATAGGCAGCTTCCTTGGGTAAGCCCG
>NW_007120178.1:0-777 GCF_000164805.1 Carlito syrichta
TATACCTAACCCTAAATTGTACCCCACATCTTTAAATTTAAAAAAAATTTTAAAGAAAGTAAAAAATGGGTCCTGTCATAGATGATGCTCTTGCATCACATTACTTCTGTGATATGTTACTTCTTTAAAAAGAGCCTAATTGAGGAACTCAAATCACTCTATAAAAAATATTCCTGCACATGAAAAAAAGGGCCTAATTGATTTGCCTTTTGGGATCCAATCTTTTGTTTGACTCAGTAATAATGAGGAAGGAGCCAAATATCCAGACATGAAAACACAAGTATACAGAATAAATGCAAATATTTTGTATTCGTCTATTTTAAACTTCCCCTGAGCCCCTCATCCACTGGTAAGTAGGAACAAAATTAATGCTTAGTCCAACATGCCTTAAAGCATAGTGTCATGCACTCATTTAAAATCCCACGTGGGTAGTATTCGGTTTCTTAGATAAACACAGATAGGTTCGCAGACAGCCTTTTCCTGCTTCTCTCCCCGACATGATCTTTGCTGATGAGGGCAGAGTGTCACCTCAGTGAGGAGGTGACAGAGAGACCTGAAGGACTCCGGTTCTGGAATCTGTCAGTGTGGTCAGGTGCCCATCAGTCTTCCAGACTAACTCAGTCACATCTCATGCAGGGGAAAGGCACTTTCTTTTCCCGACTGCTCCTGTTGATTTCATTTTAGGGCACGGAGGGGTGTCACCACTGCTTCCTTTTTTATTTTTTTGAGTCAGAGTCTCACTGTCACCTTGGCCGGAGTGCCATAGCATGCTCACAA
>NW_007120179.1:0-757 GCF_000164805.1 Carlito syrichta
AGATTAGGTGGTATCTCAATGTGGTTTTGATTTGCATTTCTCTAATGATGAGTGAGGCTGAGCACTTTTTCATGTGTCTGTTGGTCACCCCCATATCTTCTATGAGAAGTGTCTATTCATGTGTTTTGCCCACTTTTTAAAGGGGCTGTTTGTTTTTTTCCTTTCTGTGTATTTGAGTTCCTTGTAGATCCTAGATGTTAGGCCTTTGTCAGATATATATTTGACAAATATTTTTTCCAATTCTGTGGGCTGTTTCCCTGTTTTCTTGATGGCTTCTTTGGCTTTGCAGAAGCTTGTCAGTTTAATGAGGCCCACTTGTCTATCTTATCTCTTATGGCCTGGGCACTTTGGGTTTTGGTCAGGAATCTGTTGCCAGTTCCAACTTCCATAAGACTGATTCCTGCATTTTCTTGCATTCTTACAGTTTAAGGATTTACATTTAAGTCTTTGATCCATTTAGAGTAAATTTTTGTGTGTAGCGATAGGTAGGGGTCCTGTTTTAATCTTTTGCATGTGTTTAGTCAGTTTTCCCAACACCATTTACTGAACAGGTTCTCCTCTCCCCAGTGGTTGATATTGGAGGCTTTGTTGCAAATGAGTTGGTTGAGGAATTAAGCTTTGCTTCCTCCAGATTCTTTATCCTGTTCCATTGGTCTATGTGCCTGTTCTTGTACCAATACCAGGCAGTTTTGATTACTGTAGCCTTATAGTGAAGTTTGAAGTCCAGAAGTGTGATAACCCTGCTTTGTTTGTTTTA
>NW_007120180.1:0-401 GCF_000164805.1 Carlito syrichta
CCCATTGGCTTCCTGCGGGAGTGGGCGGGACCGGCTCGTCGTGTGGGGCCGTTGATTAGCTGGCGGCCAAGAGGTGGGCTGTCGGGGGGGGCGGTGGAGGCAGCCGACTTCCTCCTCCCGATTGGCCGGAGGGACGGGCGGGGGCGGTGCGACGGCTCGGCGGCTGCCTGGGATTGGCGAGCGCCGGCATGAATGACAAGCCGGAGAGCGAGCTGCGCGACCAGCGGTTTGTTTTTCGGAGCGTTCCTGAGGTGGAGAACGGCGGCCGGACGCAGCGACTGCGGGGCCGGGGGACTGGCGGGCGGGCCGAAGGCGCCGCCGAGGCCGGGCTGGCCGAGCCCAGCGGCGCCGGGGATGTAGCGGCCGCCCTGCCCATGCCACAGCGCCCGGCCGCGGGCGGA
>NW_007120180.1:1495-34294 GCF_000164805.1 Carlito syrichta
CGGTGTCCGAGGCTGCAAAAGCTGACGGTGCCGTTCGCGGGTGGCCCGTGGTGGCGAGGAGGGGAGCCCCCAGCCGGCAGGACCAGGGACCTCGGCCCTCGCTCGACCCCGCGTCGGCGGAGCCCGCAGCCCGTCTGGGAGGGCTTGCCTCGCAGGGCGGCCACAGGGTGGGGCCCGGCCGGCCGGACCCTGCCCTGGCCTTCTGCTGCCCTCCCCAGGCCGCCCGTGAGGCTTTGCTTTGGCGATGGCCTCGACACACGACTAGAGCTAATGCTGCGCGCCCTCAACACCTGGCTCTTCGGTTTTCAGTGTGCTTGGCCCGGGGCTCAGCAGGGAGGTGCGCGCGCTCTTGCTCGCTTTCTCTCTCACGCACGCGCACACACATTCACACTCACGCTCACACTCTTATACGAACATCCGCTTTGGGGGGTAAACATTCAGATTTCCAGGTCAGCTTGCATTGCTTGCGGTAGCTCTAAATAAACTCCCGGGCATGATAAGAGAGGAGGAACGTAGACGTCTTAATATTTCAGTTACACTTGTGGAGTTCGGCCCGGTGAGGAAAGGGCTAAACTGATTCGAGTCCCTGCCCTGCAGGCTCTCTGGTTAAGTCTCCTGATTTCCCGAGCTTTTCTTTCTTTTCTTTTTCTTTTTATTTTTTTTGAGTTTTTATTTTTCTTTTTATTTTTGAGTCGGAGTCTCACTCTGTCGCCTAGACTGGAGTGCAGTGGCCGCTCCCGGCCACCGCAGCCTCGACCTGCTGGGCTCCGGCCATCCTTCCAGTTGCTGGCACTACAGGTGTGCACTACCACGCCCGGCTAATTTTTTGATCTATTGTAGAGATGAGGTCTCGCCAAGTTGCCCAGGCGGGTCTCGAACCTGCGGTCTCAGGCAATCCACTCACCTCAGCCTCCCAAAGCACGAGATTACAGGGTGAGCCCGGCTCCAAGTTTTTCTTAGCCCCAGACACTTTTGCTTGACAACTTGGGTTAGTAGAAACAGTTCCGACTTTATGTAGTTTGTTAGTCCCTGTCAATTTCTAGTGGAAACTATGTCTGTTAATAGTAGGAAATAGTCTTTTTCTTCTTGCTTTGGTACAATGTAGCTATTTCAAAAACGAGATGGACTGTTTTCTTTTTTTGTTCACACTAGAATTGGTGCCCAGATTTAGTAATTATAGTGGCAAATGCTGTTAGTAAGAGGAGACCAATTCTCTAGTGTTTGTTTGTTTGTTTGTTTGTTTATTTATTTGAGTTGAGTCTCACTCTGTCACCCAGACTGGAGTGCAGTGGCCACTTCCGGCCACCGCAGCCTCGACCTGCTGGGCTCCGGCGATCCTTCCGCCTCAGCCTTCCGAGTAGCTGGAAATACAGGTGCACGCTACCACACCTGGCTAATTTTTGATTTTTATTGTAGAGATGAGGTTTCGCCAAGTTGCCCAGGCGGGTCTTGAACCCGTGGGCCCAGGCAATCCATTCACCTCAGCCTCCCAAAGGCGCGGGATTATAGGCTGAGCCACCGAGCCCGGCTTCTAGTGTTTATTTAGTGCTTTTGTAAGTACTTTCTGAAGCTCAGTGGGATGTATTCCTGAAAGATATGTAGCAACTTGGAAACATTACACGACGCTATAGTGAACTGAGTACAGGATTATAGATGGTTTGAAGCCAGTATCATTGTGACTTCAGAAACTTTGGGTCTCTAGGGTTCCAAGGCTGTTGGGAACTCCCTGTTAGATCAGTCCCAGTTCACTTTGGCTAGAATCTGACCACCTATATAGACTCTGAATAATTAGCCACAGTTTTGATTGAACATGGACTGCAATTTGATAAATCAGTATGGCTATATCACTAGATCTAGATCACTGATTTAAAAAATGATGGACTTTAGTCATTTGTAAAAAGTATCTGGCTAACTAAGCATTACTTGGGGGAATACGTAGTGGCTCAGTTGCAGTTTTCTGGTTCTTTGCAAGTCACTCACATATTCTTTGCCCATTTGTCGAATGTCTCCCATGTGCCAGCTGCAGTAGCACGCCCTGTACCTATCCTCAAGATGTTTCAGTTAGGTAAGGTGAATTAGAAGTGTGCAAACAAATAAGCACAAAAGTGTGTAAAGACACACAGGAGGGAGAGATCAATTCTGTAGTTTTGGTATTGACATACATAATTCTTTGGTCTCCAGTCCTTGGGTTAATTTAATCAAGCATTAAAATATAGTGGTAGTGTGTATTGATTCTTTTTTTTGAGTTGGAGTCTCACTCTGTCACCCGGACTGGAGTGCAGTGGCCGCTCCCGGCCACCACAGCCTCAACCTGCTGGGCTCCAGCGATCCTTCTGCCTCAGCCTTCCAAGTAGCTGAAACTACAGGCACACGCTACCACGCCCGGCTAATTTTTGATTTTATTGTAGAGATGAGATCTCACCAAGTTGCCCAGGTGGATCTCGAACCTGTGGGCTCAGGCAATCCACTCACCTCAGCCTCCCAAAGTGCTGGGATTACAAGCTGAGCCACCAAGCCTGACTGTGTATTGATTCTTATGAGGAAGCAGTGGTTTTCTGTGCAGTATATTTTATTTATTTATTTATTTATTTATTTATTTTTGAGTTGGAGGCTCCCTCTGACACTCAGGTTGGAGTGCAGTGGCACGCTCACAGTCACTGCAGCCTAGACCTGCTGGGCTCAGCCTTCCAAGTAGCTGGAATTACAGGAATGTGCCACCATGCCTGGCTAATTTTTTTTTTTTTTTTTTTTTTTTGAGTTGGAGTCTCACTCTGTCGCCCAGACTGGAGTGCAGTGGCTGCTCCCGGCCACCGCAGCCTCTCCTGCTGGGCTCCAGCGATCCGCCTCAGCCTTCTGTTTTTTTTGTTTGTTTGTTTGTTTTTAATTGTAGAGATGAGGTGTTGTCCTGTTGCCTGGGCTGGTCTCAAAACCTGGATTCAGGCAATCCTCTCCTCTCTGCCTCCCAAAGTGCTGGGATTACAGGAGTGAGCCACCATGCCCGACTGCAATATACATTTTAAAATGTGAACCATTATTTAATGTTGAATGCCTATAGTCTCCTAGAAACAGAAAATAAACTTCAGCTTTTGACTTTGAGATCTAGCAAAGGTTCTTCCCTGTTTTTGAAGGAGAAAAGTTTCTTGTGAGCTGAGGGTCGGGTCTTGTTGCATGCACTCATTGCAAGATGATGTTGGCAGGGGCATGGGCAGGGTGGAGGCAGGGGAAGCATGTGAAATGTCAGGAAGAGAAAGATAGTAACATCTGACTCTGGCATGCTCTGAAACTTGGTCTTTCCTTGAGTGAGCAGTACACTCAGACGATCTGGCAAAGCGGGGTAGGGCATTGGCAAGATGAAGAAATAACATCCTTAGTTAAGTGAAAACATAGATGAAATATTACTTTGAGGATTGTGTATATGGAAAATAGAGAGTGTGACTTCTTACATATCATATGGGACAACAATGCCTATGGGAGAATGTGTGCTTCTGGCAACTTTTTGATTTGTTAGCCAAGGGAACTCCTGAATGAGAAGTACCTTAAGACCCTACTTTTATTTTTATTTTAAATTTTGTGCCAGGGTCTCACTGTGTCACCTACACTGGCGTGCAAGGGCAGCCGTGCTAATGGTTCACTGCAGTCTCAACCTCCTGGGCTCACGCGATCTTCCCACCTCAGCCTACCAAGTAGTTGGAACTACGGGTGCATACCAGCATGCCTGGCTAATTTTTAAATTTTTTGTAGAGTTGCTGTCTCACTTCTTTGCCCAGGCTGGTCTCACCTCAGCCTCCCGCAATGCTGGGATTACAGACATGGGCCGCCATACCCGGCCTAAGACCCTGCTTTTAGATAGGAGTAACAACTCAGCCTGGGAGAGAAGCTTCCTCCTAGGGCTGAAAAGTGCAGTGTGTTGCCTGGCAGCCCCTATGTAACAGAGGTCAGGGCATCAGGAGAAGAAAAAGTGCATGCCACTGCGGAGTTATAACTGGTCTGCTTAAAACTGCATAAGGGCTGGGTGTGGTGGCTCATGCCTATCATCCCAGCACTTTGGGAGGCTGAGGCGAGTGGATTGCCTGAGCCCGCGGGTTCGAGACCTGCCTGGGCAACTTGGTGAGACCTCATCTCTATAATAAATCAAAAACTAGCCGGGCGTGGTAGCACGTGCCTGTACTGTAGTTCCAGTTACTTGGAAGGCTGAGGCAGAAGGATCGCCGGAGCCCAGCAAGTCAAGGCTGCGGTGGCCGGGAGTGTGCCATTGCACTCCAGTCTGGGCAGCAGTGAGACTCTAACTCAAAAAAAAAACCAAACAAAGAAAGTTCATATTCCTGACTACTGTGTTCTAAGAAGGCTGTCATTTGTTTTTGGTTTTTTTGTTTGTTTGTTTTTGAGTCAGAGTCTCACTTAAGGAATGACTTGTTGAAGGAGTACTGATAATTGAGTTACCATCTCAATCCATATACAGGAGTAATCAACCTGTGATGGCCAAGTGATACCACTTTTGGAAAAAATAATAAAACAAAAAACCTTAGTCAAGAAAGAAAGCCTAAGAGAGCCACTTGATCTACTTCCTATATTTATCCCTGTTCTCAGTTTGAAGTATTAATTGAAGAACCTGTCTCCCTCTAGTGATGTATTTGGCTCTGCCACAAAATCAGATTCTATAACCCTGCTTGACTTGTGTCAGTTGTCTCGATTTCAGACGATAGTGTCACACCATTCCTTTAGTGTGTTCTCAGCGCTGGAACTACCAGACAAGTGTATCCATTAAGTAATGCCAGAAATCAGTTAGCTTCCTGGAATAGAATTTGTCAACCTGATAAACCAGCTCTTATAATGGCATCATCTTATACAGAATTAGCAGTGATTTCTACTTGGAAGGCTGAGGTGGAAGGATCGCCAGAGTCCAGGAGGTTGGTGCTGTGGTGGCTGTGAGCATGCCACTGTACTCCCGCTCAAAAAAAAAAAGGAAATGATTTCTCTGGTCACACTTGTAGATTTGACCTGAAAAGTGTGTGTGTGTCCACATCCATCTTGGTTCACTATCTTGAGACAACTTGGTTCACTATCTTGAGAAATTCTCAGTTCTTCATTTTGTTTGTTTTTTGAGTTGTAATCTCACTCTCACCCAGGCTGGAGTGCTTTGGCAAGCTCAAGGCCACCGCAGCCTCGACCTGCTGGGCTCAGGTGATCCTTCTGCCTCAGCCTTCCAAGTAGCTGGAAATACAGACGTGTGCCAGCACACCCAGTAATTTTTTTATTTATTGTAGAGACAAGGTCTCGTCAAGTTGCCCAGGCTGGTCTTGAACCCTTGGACTCAGGCAATCCTCTAGCCTCCACCTCCCAAAGTGCTGGGATGTCTGGTGTGACCCACTGCACCTGGCCAATTCTCAATTCCTTTTTTTTTTTTTTTTTGAGTTGGAGTCTCACTCTATTACCCAGACTGGAGTGCAGTGGCCACTCACGGCCACCGCAGCCATGACCTGCTGGGCTCCGGTGATCCTTCCGCCTCAGCCTTTCGAGTAGCTGGAACTACAGGTGCGCGCTACCACACCTGGCTTATTTTGATTTTATTGTAGAGATGAGGTCTCGCCAAGTTGCCCAGGTGGGTCTCGAACCCGCGGGCTCAGGCAGTCCACTCACCTCAGTCTCCCAAAGGCGCGGGATTACAGGCTGAGCCACCGAGCCCGGCTAATTCTCAGTTCTTAAGGTGGTTAATGTTGCTACTGAAAACTTCATGCATTATGCTCTTGGGAATATTGTGGATGCTCCTCAGAAAATTCTTACCCAGTCATCACCCTTCTTATACTGATCCCAATTTATTGTTATAGTTGGCCCAATTTATTTTACATGTGATATTTAATCGTATATAAGCCATGTAATATATAAGCCTATACATTTTATATGTAAGCCAATCTTCCTGGCTTAGATGTTATGCTCTAGTTTTTATTTTTATTTATTTATTTATTTTTGAGTTGGAGTCTAACTCTGTCGCCCAGACTGGAGTGCAGTAGCCGCTCCCGGCCACCTCAGCCTCGGCCTGCTGGGCTCCGGTGATCCTTCCGCCTCAGCCTTCCAAGTAGCTGGAACTACAGGCACGTGCTGCCCAGGCAGGTCTCGAACCCGCGGGCTCAGGCAATCCACTCACCTCAGCCTCCCAAGGCGCAGGATTACAGGCTGAGCCACTGAGCCGGGCTAATTTTTTGATTTATTGTAGAGATGAGGTCTCGCCAATTTGCCCAGGCGGGTTTCGAACCCGCAGGCTCAGGCAATCCACTCACCTCAGCCTCCCAAAGCGCGGGATTACAAGCGGAGCCACCAAGCCCAGCCTGCTCTAGTTTTTAAACCTTGTGGTAAAACCAAAAGTTAAGGCAAAAATCCAAGCAAGTTTCCGTTCTTTAAGGACGCAATAGGGAAATTCTATAAGGTACCAAGTAATTGATGGGATTTATGTGTACTGGTTTGATAAATGTCTTTTTGTTGATTCCCACTTCCTCCTCATTCCTTATCCCCTTTGCTGCATGCTTTTAGTACAACTGCCACTCTCAAACATACTTTGGCACATATTCTGAAGTGGGATCGCATGGGAAGCTCCTCTTCTGGTGTTTTTCCTACAAGTTTTTAATCCAATTTTGCTGTTCTGAACAAGCAAGAACCTCCTTACAGACACCTTTTTGCACCTCCTCAGGGTCTGAAGGGTCCTTGAGCAGATTTCTCTAGGAAGAGAAAGGCAAGAAATGTGGTAGAGGAGGCAAAAGCGCTGTCATTTGCTACTCTCCTTGCTATACTCCCTGCCCTGCTTGTTCCTTGCTGTTCTTTCCTCTCCACAGGGTGTCTGAATATTTCCCAAGGACAAGGATAAGCGGCAGAAGGTTTCTCTGAGTGGCATCCTCTGTGCTGCTTCTAAGGTGTGCCCCCAATGACTCACTGGTCACCAAAGCACGTGGGACAACTCATCCCTCACATTCTCATCCAGATCAACAGATTTACTTATTTTCAACCTCCAAAAGCAAAGATCTATTAAAGGACCTGGGAGAATTCTGTGAAACATGGAATTGGACTGGTTTAGATTCTGGGTTTGGGCCAGTTGTTTTCAATGCAGGAGAACTCTAGGATTCTATGCTATTTCAAGAAAAGGGGATTAAAGGTTTGCCAATAAGGTGGAGACAATGCATTTACTTGGTCAGATAGGGAAGAAAAACAATAGAACTGCCCTTTGACTTCCCTCTGGGAAGCAGAAGGCCTGTAAACTTGTAAAGAGTTGGAGGCGGCATTCAAACTTGAGGCAAGTAAAACAATTTCTGTTCAAAGCAGCTACCTGAGGGTCTTTCTTGGTATCTCTTATAGTGTGTCTTTTCCTTATGATGCTTTAAGATTAAGTCTGAAGCTGACTCTGTGTCCTAATAAGCTTTCTGTGGTTTCATTCTTTCATTCAGTACTGTGTTGGTTTTCACTCCAACTTTTCATCTGTTTTTCCTGGTGGAGTTTCTCTGGTAATGGACAGATTGCTCTGAGTTCTTCCCTTCTAATGAATTGGTAAATCTGACTGGAGGGCTGTTAAGACTCCATTAAAGTTCAGCTCAACTGGCCAGGCGCAGTGGCCCAAGCCTATAATACCAGCACTTTGGGAGGATGAGGTGAGGCGAGAGGATTGCTTGAGTTCACGGGTTTGAGACTAACCTGGGCAACATGGTGAGACCTTGTCTCTACAATAAAATAAAAATTTAGCTGGGCGTGGTAGCTCACACCTGTAGTTCTGGCTACTTGGAAGGCTGAGGTGGAAGGATTGCCTGAGCCCAGTAGGTTGAGGCTGCGGTGGCCAGGAGCGTGCCACTGCTCTCCAGCCTGGGTGACAGAGTTAGACTCCAACTCAAAAAAAAAAAAAAAAAAAAAAATTCAGCTCAGCATTGTCCAACCTTTTGGGAGGCATCAACTGTATGTGATTATAATTACAGGGTCTGTCATTTTACCTGGGCAGAACTCCCTGAATATTGGTCATGTAGTTTGTGAAATGTATTTTTCTGGCATGTGTATAAGTATCTTAGTCTTGTGTTCTCCTTCATTGCAGACGAACAAGAGGCATTGAATTCGATCATGAAGGACCTGGTAGCCCTCCAGATGAGCCGACGCCCCCGGGGGCCTGGATATGAAACCATGAAGAACAAGGACACAGGTCACTCAAGCAGGCAGGTGTGTGGCCCTGGTAGAGCTTACCTGGAGTTGTTGGGGAAGAGTTTTGAAATGGGAACACTGTGAAAAGCCAAGGATGCTTAGCTTCAGGCTTGAATGCTGTTGGCCCCTTCCTTGCCAGTCTTTTGAATGGTAAGTGATACATGCCAGGTATGGGCACCTGGTCTTGGCCAAAGCCTTGTGGAGAGTAAGAATGATTTCTTCACTTTTTATGGAGACAGTATTCATCTAATTTTTTCCCATTTACTGATTATTTGGCAAATATTTAATTCACACTCATGATCCTTAACTCAGAAGAATTTTAGCTACCTTACAGAATATACTCAGGGAAAATTATTGAATTTGATATTAACTTATGTAAAATATAATCGGAAAGGGAAATGTACTTATCAAAATGTCACATATGATATTTAAAAGGTGGCAATGAGAGATTTTGGTGTTATTGTTTACAGTTGCTTCCCCTTATCAACTCAGTTGAGAGTGCCTGTTTTATTGACAGTTGTGTGTTCTTTAGGAAAACATTTCCTATTTTTGTAAACGTTTAAACTTGGTGCCTTTGAGGATCTTATTCTCACCTCTGGAGTCACTTACCTCCCTGTTCTCTGGGTGCTTTGGTCTGCAGAGAGGGGCAAATGGTGGGGAGCTTTCCTGCCCAGTGGGTATGCAGTGGCCATGGCAGCTGGCTGTGTTGGGCATGTTTGATGAAGAGTTTTCTGTGACATTCTCCCTCATGGTTCTCTTTGTTATTGGCTAAACTCCTCTCTCCTCATTTGCACCTTGTCTACTTCTTCAGAATTACCCTTGGTTCCTAGAGATAGTCTAAGGCCCTAGAACATTTTCTGTCTGGGGTGATGTAGCCTCCCAGAGTATTTCCTGTTTTTAGGAATCCTCGGGACCCCGGGGGAGAGGAGTCTTTTTGTTTCATGTTGTAACAGAAGAGTTTGTTTTAAAAGCTGTTTTTATCGTATTTACATTACAGACTGGGGGAATAACAGATTAGGGCTTATTCTTGAACTATTTTCATATATTACTCTAACTGTGGGTTCTCCCTTGCTGTAACTCATTTGTATTCAAAGCTACTTTTGGAAGGAGTGTTTTATAAGAAGTGAGTCCCCTCCCCCCAGCTTGAGCCTAATGACCTCACTTTCCTTCCTGTCTTCCTATGTGGAGTGTGCTTGTTAACGTTGTTCCAGTTAGCTGATCTTCCTCCAAACTGGACTATTAGTGTGCATATCAGTCAGTGGGTGAAAAGGGGATGCTTTCTTGAGCTGGAAGGCCCAAAGGGACCGGGCTGGGGAGAGGAGGGGTGAAGTGGTTTCTGATAGTTCCTTGAAGGGGGGCTTCCTCTTAGGAATCCTTCTGCTTGGAGCCCAGAAGTTGTGAGAGAAGCCCTGGTCTTCCGCTCTGCTTGCTGCTGTGTTCTTGGGGTGGAGCTAGGGTTATGGAGGGAGAAGGCTGTGGAAAGGACTGGCTGTGAGGATGCAACGTTGACCAGAGATACAGGCTCTTTGGACCTGCAAGTCCACTTGAATGTTGTCAGACTTCTTCTGTTGCATGGGGGATACGAATTGTTAACCTCAGCTTTTTTTTGTTTTTAAAGAAAAAACACAACAGCAGCAGCCCAGCCCTTCTGAACAGCCCCACAGTAACAACAAGCTCATGTGCAGGGGCCAGGGAGAAAAAGAAATTTTTGGTAAGGACCCAAATTGCCCGTTAAAGCTGAAATGTACTTTTAAGTCTGCTACTTGTGCTACGAGAGTGGAATTCATGTTTTAGACAAGTTGTTTTCGGGATTTGTGAGGAGCACTGGGTATCTATGACTATGCTCTGTGCCTCTAGGCCCTCTTTCTCATGATGTTACTTGCAAGAAGCCTGTATCAGTGCTATCCATTCAACCCTCTGTGATGACAGAAGTGTTCAGCGTCTGTGCTGTCCAGTGTGGTAGCCACTAGCTGCAACCAAGGAACTGAATTTTAAATTTTGCTTAATTTTAATTAGATGGCCACATGTGGCCGGTGGCTGTTGTGTAGGACAGCACAGCTTTATGTACCGTGTGAGGAACTGTTGATTTGTTGGGCTAGGAATTCAGCATGTGCTTGGAGATGTTTAGAGGCACGTGGGTGTCTTTGTTCCTTTCCCATGGGCCTGAGTTTCTCTGCATTGTGCTAAGCTCATCAGTGGGACCCTATCCAAGATTTTGCTCTGGGAGGGATGAAGATGTCAAGATGGCGTTTCCCCTTAACAAGTCAAGGTCGTAGGTTGGCCTCTCCTGGGAAGTGTAGCATATGTTTAGCTTTGGACCCGGAAAGGTATTCTTCAGCCAAATCCTGAAAGCAGGAAGGTAGAAAGTGTCAGCAGATGCATTTCTAGGAAAGATTGGGTGAGAGTAGAGGTGCAAAGGTGTTTACAGCTTAGTGTAATGAAAAGAGCCCGGCGACGTTAATATCCATTAATGTGGGACTTTACAATTTTATGGAAGGAATTTGCATCATTATCATTCTTGCTGTTTTTGTTAGTGTAGGCCTAGGATGAAATGAAACAGTTTCCTTCATTCCAGTTCTTCTGCCATGAAGTCCATGCTTGGGAGGAGAGAGGAATGAAAGAGCAAAACCTATCATTTAAATGGTGAAGAGATGCCAAGTTGTGCTAAGAAATGTCAAATTGGGCTACAGAGTCAAGGAAACTGAGTTGAAAGAAAGTAAGTATTTTGGCTAGCAGGAAAGGTTGTTTATTCAAGAGGGAATGGTTTCAGTGTGAGAATGCAAGGCAGAGTTGAGATTGGCACAGCCTCATGAGGTCAAGCATGACCCAGCAAGGAAAGACAGAAGAGCTGTGGGTACAGTGACAGAACTGTTTGGGGGATGAGGCCTGGAAGGACTGGAAAGCCTCACCTAATATATGTGCTTGGCAGGACTTGAGACATCCTCTTTCCTACATAAACAAGCTTGGTAACTAATTGAGAAGGGGAATGCATTTGAGAGCAGATAAGCATTCTGAGCAGCTGTGGACATGCTCAGAACCAACTGAACGCTCTTAGGTTTGAGGCACATCCTAGGTGTGGCTGGGGTCTGTGGATGATTTTGCAGGCCATGATGTGCAGTATCCCTTTAGCAGTCATCAACTTACAGTGCTATATCAATGGGTGCCAGCTCTCTATGGGTCTGACAGCTTAGTGTAGTGAAAAGAGCACTGGCCTAGGAGTCATAGAATTGTTAGCATCTGTTAACATAGGATTTTACAGTTTATGGAGTGCTTTCAATAGAAGCACTTAACATCAACAGCTATAAGCCTGTGCATAATACTTTAAGGTTTACATAATTTTTCCACAAAGGTATTGAGTGGAGCCAGGAAGTAAGCCCAGGTCTTCGGATTCCTAGTCAGTAAGTTTACCATGTATAATTCACATAACTGTCCTGAACTGAGTTTTTCCATCCGAAATATAAGCATAATACTCACTGTGTCTACCTCTTGAGACTTTTTTCTTGAGTTAGGATCTCTGTTGCCCAGGCTGGAGTGCAGTGGCATGATCATGGCTCACTGCGGCCTCAACCTTCCGGTCTCAGGCGATCCTCCCACCTCAGTCTCCCGGGTAGCTGAGACTACAGGTATGCGCCACCATGCCTGGCTAATTTTTTGGGTTTTTGTAGAAAAAAGGTCTCACTATGTTGCCCAGGCTGGTCTTGAACTCCTGGGCTAAAACAATCCTCCCACCTCAACCTCCCAAAGTGCTGGGATTACAGGTATGAGCCACTGCTCCCAGCATGATAGTTGTACCTTGTAAAACAAATGTACAAGTGTAAAGTTGTAATGATTATATCGCTTGTTATTGTTGACACTGTGGGCATGAGCTTTGGGCAAAGATTCTAACCAGAACTGTGCACAATGTTGTGGAACCAAAAGGGTTAAGGTTTTTTTTTCCCCATACTGGATTATTGTTGCTGTCTGGTGATCCTTTGCAAGCTTCTGAAGCTAGCCTAATTTCTCAAAATCCTAGCGGAGGAAGAAATAGAATCATTATTTCCATGAACTCCTGTTTCCCTTGAATTTTGTCAAAATGGGAGGTACTTGAACAGAGCCTAGGGTCTGGATCTGGTCCTCCAGATGTTTACTAGTGAGTGCTTCAGGATGGAAGCGCAGCTTGCTTTGTGGCAGCCCAGGTGGGCAGGGCCTTGGCTATCAGCTCTAGGGGAAGAGAGCCCCAGGAGTTGTCCCCCCAGCAGGATTAGTGATTGGGCAGGCTGTCTTTTGCTTTGACTGTGACAGACCTGGCTCTGTAGCCCTTCTGTTCTCTTTCAAGGGTTGTTGCGAAGATGACTGGCCAATTTGAAAATAGGGTGTAAAGCAACACACGGGGTTGGCGTTGTCTTTTGTAAGAAGACTGCTTTGTTTATAATCATCTCTTTCACTGATATCTTACAACTTTCCTGAGTCATGCTTATAAGTAAAAGTTTAGTTTCCTTTCGTTTATGTACTATCTTTGGCTAAAAAAGGACTCAAATTCCAAAGTTGTAGGGAGCCATCGAAGGTGTATAGCAAGTCAGAGAGGGACCACTGTAGGACCAGGGAGAAGGTAGAAGGATGCTGGCTGCTGTCTGTGGCTTTTGCCAGATCAAATTAGTTCACAAGCCTTTGTTTACTAAACACTGATTCTTCCGGATTCCTAAGAGCCCTCTTGGATTACATGTTCATCCACTGAGTCCAGACTCTGAGAAGCTCATTTCTGCTTATGTTTAGTGTTACTGTCAGTTTCTCTGATTGTCCCTGCCGAGTTCCTGAGTCTGTAGCTTACTTGGAGGCCTGCACTGTCTTCAGAGGATGGCTTTAACTCTTCCTCTCACCAGAGTGCCTTTGCTGGACAGGGAGCTTGACCCTGCCTAGATCTGAGGTTTTACACTGGGACATTTTCTCAGCAGCTGGGGCAGCTCTCTATTTGGTTCAACATGTACCTGTAGTCAAGTTTCTTAGACACACAGAGGAAACGAATGCCATGTTCCTTGTACCCCAGGAATCTTGCTGTCTGGGAAGTGAGAGATACATGAAAGAAGAAAAAAAAGCGGGATGTGCCTGTACCTGAATGCATGGTCCAGAGAGTGAGTTCTGCAGGGAGCCAGGGGCATGGAAGAAGAACCAGTCGGAGGAGGGCTGGAGCCCTTTCCAGGGGAGGCTTGACCCTGCTGCAAAGGAGTGTACACTTCAGTGAGGTAGCAAGGAAGAAGGGTGGCACTCCAGGCTGGGAAAGACTGATTACAGGCCTAGGGAAGGAGTGAATGTGGCATGTATCAGGAGGCAGTGAGCATTAATCTGGAGAGGGGTTCTCGTGGGGACAAACAGCTTGAGATGATTAGGTGCATTGAAGGAGCCTAAGACCCAGGGGGCTTCGAATGATAGCAGGGAATCTAGACTGTCCTTCATGGGTCATGGGTATCACTGATTATTTTATTTTATTTTATTTTTTTTTTGAGTTGGAGTCTCACTCTGTTGCTCAGACTAGAGTGCTTCCGGCCACCGCAGCCTCGACCTGCTGGGCTCCGGTGATCCTTCCGCCTCAGCCTTTCAAGTAGCTGGAACTACAGGCGCGCTCTACCATGCCCAGCTAATTTTTTGATTTATTGTAGAGATGAGGTCTCATCAAGTTGCCCAGGCGGGTCTCGAACCCGTGGGCTCAGGCAATCCACTCACCTCAGCCTCCCAAAGTGCTGGGATTACAGGCTGAGCCACCAAACCCGGCCCACTGATTACTTTAGGAGCAAGGAAGGGACATGGTGAAATTAGTGGTTGAGATTTGGCATTGAGGTAGTTGGAACTAGAGAAATGTGGAGTGTGTTGGAAGGAGGAGCTGCAAAGTACAGACGTAGCTTCAGGAATCCAGGAGCCAGGGGATGGGGTCTTAGTGTGGGGGATGTCAGGGAGAGTGAGAAGTACATCCTGATGCCAGAGGCCTTTGAGGGGAAAGTTGGAACTTGCTTGTCGGGCTGTGAGGGGGGAAGGAAGGAAAGAATCAAGCATAACTCAGAGGTTTGAGCCTGTGTAACTGAGAGCACAGCAGTACCAATGTTAGAATAGTGTCCACGGCATGCTCCTGTAGTCCCAGCTACTAGGCGGAGGCAAGAGGATTGCTTGAACCTAAGAGTTTGAATCTGAAGGGCGCTGTGGTTGACTCTGTGAATAGCCACTGCACTGAAGCCTGGGCAACATAGCAAGACTGCAACTCTTTCAAAAAAAGAGAGAAAGAAAATAGTTAAGAGGGTAGTTTACATGACACACATGGCTAGGTTGAGTTTGAGTTTTCAGTGGAAGAAAACTCTTGGAATATGTGAGGGGTGTGAATGTGTGTGTTTTTATTTTTGCAGGTCCATAATCCGTTATCTGCAATTCTGAAATCCAAACAGTACTGCAGACTAAAGGAAATTTTCTAGTTTCTTTTATTTATTTATTTTAAAATTTGCAACAAACTCATTTGCAGCAACCAAACCTGGCCTAAACGGAAATGGCTATATATAATCTTTCTTTATTCCATTTATTGTGGATATTCTGCTTTTCATTGCAAAAATTAGAATTGCTTAGGTAAATAGTTTATGCTGTGTTAACAAGTAGACCTCAAGACTCAGGGATTTAACACAGTATGTCCAATTTGGGGAGTGGGGTGGGGAGGATATATTTCTCCAGAGTCACTCAGCAAGTTGGATTGAGGAGACTCCACTGTCCTAGGACATGTGACTGCCAGAGAAGAGAGTGCAGAACTTGATTTTGTTACTCGCTCTTGATCAGAACTAGGCACAAAACCCCAAGCTAGCGTGAAGAAATACAGGGAGTTCAGGAAATACTACCAGAGGGGTGCTGTCCCAGACACACGCACCCCAATCCCAGGAAGGCATCAGATGATACATGGAACAGGTACCATGCTGCCTCTCCAGATCCAAAACATGCATGCTGAAACACTTTGGTCCCAACGGTTTGGCTAAAGGACGATGAACTTGTGTTATCATTTGTTGAGCACTTATCTATCAGGTACTGTTCTAGTCGCTTTATGCAATTATATCCCTTGATTTTTTTCTTTAACTCCATGAGATTGATACTATCATTACTCTCACCTTACAGATGAGGAAACCAAATCAGAGAGAGGTTAAAAAACAAGTTCAAGGTCACACAGCTAGGAAGTTGAGGAGCCAGGGTTTGAAGCAGGCAGTTTGACTCCAGGGCTATGAGTCAGGATGTCACTTTGTTGCCCAAACTGGAGTGCAGTGACAGGTGCACTAATGGTTCACGGTAGCCTCAACCTCCCGGGTTCAGGCTATCCTTCTGCCTCAGCCTCTTGAGTAGCTGTGAGTACAGGCGTGCACCACCATGCCTGGCCAATTTTTTATTTTATTTTATTTTTTTGTAGAGATGAGCTCTTGCTATATTCCCTAGGCTTACCTTTTTTTTTTTTTCTTTCTCCATAAGACCCTCTGAAAGCTTATGTTCTTTTTTTTGAGTTGGAGTCTTACTCTGTCGCTCGGGCTGGAGTGCAGTGGCACACACATGGCCACTACAGCCTTGACCTGCTGGGCTCAGGCTTCTGCCTCAATCCTCCAAGTAGCTGGAATTACAGGCAGTGTGCCACCACGCCCGGCTGATTTTCCTTGATTTTTTGCAGAGATGAGGTCTCATCAAGTTGCCCAGGCTGTTCTTGAACCCCTGGGCTCAGGCAGTCCTCTCGCCTCAGCCTCCCAGAGTGCTGAGATTATAGGCATGAGCCACTGCACCCGGCCTGAAAGCTTATGTTCTTAACAACTCCATATCTGCCTCAAATATATATGGCAGGCAGATGAAGCGTCACTTGAGAGATTGGGGCTAGAGAGAAAGATTTGAGCATCTTCTATTTAGAGGTCCACCGAGGGGAAGACATGAGCAGGGAGGAAAACCACAAGCCAGAAGTCCATATGTCAAGGAATTGCCGTGTGTAAGGGAAGGCTTGGGAAAGGGTGTGAAGACAAGGAACCAGCAAAAAAGCAGAAGTGGGTGGAGTGGTGGCAGCCTCCCTGGGCTGGGACAGAGTCACAGAGGTAGGAGGAAGATGTTGCCCCCCAGTGCAAAAAGCCTGAGAGGCCAAGGAGAACAGCTGACCAGAAGGAATTGAATCAAGTCGTCTTTAGCTGAGCTTCTCTTATCTGTGCCTATTGTGGTCAGCCTGTCAGGGGAAACTCAACTTTAGGAACTGGGCAGATTTGGGCACATTGTGACACATGGAAGCGGTCAGGGGCCTACAGCCTGGTCTGAAAAGGCTGTTGTGATGTTAGTTCCTTCACTACCATAAAAGGATCAAAAATATAATATTGTCCTAGATTAAGAATGAGAGCTATATGCTTTCTTTCTTTTTTTTGAGTCGGAATCTCACTCTGTCACCCAGACTGGAGTGCAGTGGCACGCTCATGGCCACCCCAGCATCGACCTCCTGGGTTCTGGGGATCCCTCCGCCTCAGCCTTCCAAGTAGCTGGAACTACAGGCCCATGCTACTGTGCCCTAATTTTTTATTTATTGTAGAGATGAGGTCTCGCCAAGTTGCCGGGCTGGTCTTGAATCTGCCGGCTCAGGCAATCCACTCACCTCGGCCTCCCAAAGTGCTGGGATTACAAGCTGAGCCACTGAGCCCGGCCAAGAGCTATACTTTCTCTGCCACCACTGAGTTGCACAGAGGCAGAGGCATGGGGTGCTTCAAGATTCAGCATCTCCTGTAATCCACCGCCATGGCTGAGGGAGGCATTGCTGCTGGAGGTATAATGGACGTGAACACTGCTTTACAAGAGGTGCTAAAGACCACCTTCATCCACTACGGCCTAGCATGGGGACGTCACGAAGCTGCCAAAGCCTTAGATGAGTGCCAGGCCCATCTCTGTGTGCTTGCATCCAACTGTGATGAGACTGTACGTAAGGTTGGTGGAGGCCCTTTGGGCTGAAAACCAAATCAACCTAATTAAGGTTAATGGCAACAAGAAACTAGGGGAATGGATAGGCTTGTGTAAAATTGACAGAGAGGGAAAACATGTAAAGGAGTTGGTTGCAGTTGTGTAGTGGCTAAGGACTAAGGCAAAGAATCTCAGGCCAAGGATATCATCGAAGAGTGCTTCAAATGCAAGAAATGAACAAATAAAACTTTGACTCGTGTTCTTAAAAAAAAAAAAAAAAATGAGAGCTATTATTGTGTGTATTTTACCACAATTTTTTTTTTTTTTTGAGTTGGAGTCTCACTCTGTCACCAGGCTTGAGTGCAGGGCACACTCAAGGCCACCGCAGCCTCAAGCTGCTGGGCTCAGCGTTCCAAGTAGCTGGAACTACAGGCACGTGCCACCACGCCTGGCTAATTTTTTTATTTATTGTAGAGGTGAGGTCTCGACAAGTTACCCAGTCTGGTCTCAAACCCGTGGGCTCGTGGGCAGTCCTCTTATCTCAGCCTCCCAAAGTGCTGGGATTATAGGCGTGAGCCACCGCGCCCGGCCTCACAATTTTTAAAAATGAAAAAAAGTTAGATAAAAATCAACAGAAAACGGCTGGGCTCAGTGGCTCAGCCTGTAATCCCGTGCTTTGGGAGACCGAGGTGAGTGGATTGCCTGAGTCCGCCGGTTCTCCTCCGGTTCAAGGCATGCCTGGGCAACTTGGCGAGACCTCATCTCTTCAATAAATAAAAAATCAGCCGGGCGTAGTAGCACACGCCTGTAGTTTCAGCTACTTGGAAGGCTGAGGCGGAAGGATCGCCGGAGCCCAGCAGGTCGAGGCTGCTGGTAGCCGGGAGCGTGCCACTGCACTCCAGTCTGGGCGACAGAGTGAGACGTCAACTCAAAAAAAAAAAAAAGTCAACAGAAAAATACACCTGAGAGAATCTGAATAAACGATGAAATTTAATTAATATATTAATATTAGCTAGTTGATTGTAACAAAAAGAAATGTCCCATACTAATGTAAGCTGTTATTAAACGGGGAAACTGTCTGAGGGGGAGAAGGAGCTGTGGGTACTCTTGAACTGCTGTATCTGCTCAGTTTGTCTGTAACTCTAAAACTGTTCTAGGCTGGGTGCAGTGATGCCTATAATCCCAGCACTTTGGGAAGCCAAGGTGAGAGGATTGCCTGAGCCCCTGAGTTCGAGACCAGTCTGGGCAACATGGTGAGACGTTGACTCTACAATAAATCAAGAAAAATGAGCCGGTTATGGTGACACTTGCCTGTGGTTCCTGCTACTTGGAAGGCGGAGGTAGAAGGATTGCCTGAACCCAGGTCGAGGCTGTAGTGGCCGTGAGCGTGCCACTGCACTCCAGCCTGAGCAACAGAGTGAGACTCTGACTCAAAAATAAGTAAATAAGTAAATAAATAAGCAAATACATTTGATTTTTAGAACAGTTTTATTCCTTCCACCTCAGCCTTCCAAGTAGCTAGAACTACAGATGCACACCACCACACCCAGCTAGTTTTTTTGTGATTTGTTGTAGAGACGAGGTCTCACCAAGTTACTCAGGCTGGTCTCGAACCCCTGGCTCAGGCAGTCCTCTCACCTCGGCCTCCCAAAGTGCTGGGATACGGGCTGAACCAAATTTGATTGCACCCGACCAATCAAATTTATTAATTAAAAAGTCATAATGAGAACTCCACCAAGCTGTGCTGGGCTGAAGTGGGAGCAGGTGACAGGATGTGGTGCCCACCAAGGGGGACAGGTAGGGCTATAGGCTTTGGGATGCACTTGGGGTTCTGTGAGCCAGCCGAGGAATCAGACGGCGGAAAGCAGGAGGCTGCCCGCAGAGCACAGCTGAGTCATGGGCGCCAGGCTTCGGAGGCTCGTCCGTGGGAGCTGCTCAACTGTCCAGGGAAGGAGAAAAGAAGCCAGTACAGGAACTACGCTCAGCACCTGCAGGACGCTCACGGCGTAGCACAGCGTAGTTAAGAGCCAGGGTTCCAGGTTCTAGTCCTCCCGTTCCTTGACAATCTATGTGACCTGACCTTGGGGGAACTTACTTAGCTTCACTTTATCAGTGTCTTTTGTAAAATAAGTATGATAGTCATGGCTTCTGTTGTGAGGATTGTTTAATTCATACACGTAAATTTGCTTAGGAAAATGCTTAGTACGGGATGCTTAATGCCCGAGGCCGAGGTGAGAGGATTGCCTGAGCCCAGGGGTTCAAGACCAGTCTGGGCAACTTGGTGAGACCTCATCTCTACAATTAAAAAAAAAATACTAAGATTTTATTTATCCTTTTCACGTTAATTCTCTGAAGAATGCACAGTAGAGTGTTCCAGAGGCTACATGATGTGTTATCAAACAGATTGAAAGCAGAAGCAGAGATGAGAGTGCAGCTGTCTTTAGCCATGCAGTAAAGAAAATTGCATTCTCTCACTAAATGTTTTTGGAAAAATGTAATTTTTGTTTTTTGAATTGGAGTCTCACTCTGTTGCCCAGGCTGGAGTGCAGTGGCATGCTTATGACCACCCCAGTGTCAACCTGCTGGGCTCAGCCTTCCAAGTAGCCGGAACTACAGGCATGCGCTACCACACCCAGCTAATTTTTTAATTTTTATTTTATTTATTTATTTATTTATTTATTTATTTTTGAGTTAGAGTCTCACTCTGTCGCCCAGACTGGAGTGCAGTGGCCGCTCCCGGCTACCGCAGCCTCGACCTGCTGGGCTCCGGCAATCCTTCCGCCTCAGCCTTCTGAGTAGCTGGAACTATAGGCACGTGCTACCACGCCCGGCTAATTTTTGATTTTTTGTAGAGATGAAGTCTCGCCAAGTTGCCCAGGCGGGTCTCGAACCTGCAGACTCAGGCAATCCACTCACCTCAGCCTCCCAAAGGTGTGGGATTACAGGCTGAGCCACTGAGCCTGGAAAATTTTTTTATTTTTATTGTAGAGATGAGGTCTTGTCAAGCTTCCCAGCTGTTCTTGAACCGCAGGTTCAGGCAATCTGCTCTCCTCGGCCTCTCAAAGTGCTGGAATTACAGGCTTGAGGCACTGTGCCTGGCAATGTAGTTTTTTTTTTTTAAGTAAAAATGTATTTATGTTAATGTGTAATTTTTGTTGTTGTTGTTGTTGTTGAGTTGGCGTCTCACTGTGTTGCCCAGGTTGGAGTGTAGTGGCACGCTCCCGGCCACCACAGCCTTGACCTCCTGGGTTCAGGTGATCCTTCCACCTCAGCCTTCCAAGTAGCCGGAATTACAGCGCGCGCTACAACGCCTGGCTGATTTTTGATTTATTGTAGAGATGAGGTCTCGCCAAGTTGCCCAGGCGGGTCTCGAACCCGCAGGCTCAGAGAATCCACTCACTTCAGCCTCCCAAAGCGCGGGATTACAGGCGGAGCCACCGAGCCCAGCTAAATTGCTATTTTTAAATGAATAAAATACATGTAGATTTTCCTAGTTTGAACTTCTAATGTGGTAAATATCAACAGATATAATCTGTATAAACAAAGGCTCTGTGGGGTCTTTAGCAATTTCTAGAGTGTTCCAGCTCAGTTCACTGGAAGAGAAGTCTAGCCCCTAGTCCCTTGGGAAAGGGAGTCCTTCAGCGCCCATCTGCCTGCTGACTCTCCCTCTCTTGTCCCTGGCTCTGCCTGCTGTATGCGCCTCAGCTCCAGGTATTCGTAAGCCCTCTTCTTTCTTCCAAACTATAGCCTATTAATTTGTCTTTCTCCGTATAATTTTTGTTCATTGACTCTGAACTCTTTCTTCCTTCATCTCTATTGTTTTCTGTTTTCCTGGCAATCTTACTTTTCCTCTACACCTGCTCTTTTCTTCTGTATTATCTCTTTCCTTTTCCTGTCATTTTTTCAACCCCTTCCACTTGTTTGTTTGCCTGTTGCAATATCTTTTCCTCCTTCATTTGCTTTCTGTCATTCTAACACTTCTGCTGCTTCTTATTTCTGATCTTTACACTCAGTATGTTCTTCAGTTCATCCACTTCACAAATTTGATTAAACACAAATGGAATATGCCGTTGCTTGTGCTTGGCACTGGGGATACAGAAACAAGATAGGTCTGGTCTCTGCCCTCCTGCGGTTTACAGGCTACTCAGGATGGTCATTTTGGAAAACGCTGGGCACGGTGTATAAGGCGATTTGTCCAGAGTCCTACCGTACCCCCACTGGAGTAGCCTTGGGAGGATCATGGGAAATCTCTGGTATTAATACCAACAGCAGCAGCAGCAAAGCCCACTGACTGCATTCTACTATGTGTCAGGTACCTTGTTTAGTTCTTGTAGAGACTCTGCGAGGTGTGTTTAACCTCACGCTGTAGATTAAAAAGCTCAGACTCGCAGAGAGTAAGTAACTTGCCTGTGGTCATGTAACTAGAAAGTATCAGCTGCAAGTTTTCTTTTTTCTCTGCTGTCACAGCAGCCGAGAAGGAATGGATTCCTGATCAGGAGGTAATATAGTAGGAGAAACTTCCAGAGCCAGCTGTAGAGATAGAGAGTCTGAGAGGTTGGAAACAGCATGTTGGAGCATAGCAGGTGGGGCAGCCACTGGGATCTTGTCCTGAGGACTTCGCTGCCCCGGAGGTGAGAACCAGAAGTTGTGGCTCACTGGAAAGGAGTGCCTGTCTGGATGGGAAAGTTGGACCAGGAGCCATCGGGAATGCTTGCCCACTGTTGCTGAAGGACTGGCCAAGGCTTACCTGGGAATGACAGGAGTGACGTGTTCCAGAGGAGCCTCTAACCTGTCTATCATTCCTTTTGGCAGAGTGACGTCAGAATCAAGTTTGAGCACAACGGGGAGAGGCGGTAAGTCTGCCTTTGGACGAGTAGCTGCTTTCGAGTGTGTTAAGGGTCTCAGAAAGCATCGTGCCCGTGGAAGCCATTGCCCTGCCCTGATCCCCGTGGGGCCACTGGCTGGGAAATGGGGGGGATAGGGCAGAAAGAGGAGTCGCACCCTTGTCTTAGCCTCCCAGCTGAGCTTTGCTCTGGTCTCAGGACTGGGAGTCATTTCAGCTGTTGATGTTTCGCCCTTCTGCTGTGCTCCCCTGCTGTGAGGAGTGTCATTTTGTTCGGCATAAGGACTGCAGCTCTTCTCAGTCAGGGCTTGCAGACACACTGACACTTTGCCGCCGGTGAGAGGGAGGACAGGATTCTCATGTGTCCGGTGGAGTGACTCTGGCCTTGTCCACACATGGGGCCAAGTGGTGAACTGGAAGTTTCTTCATGGTGTCTGTAGGTCATGATGTCTGTAGCTGCACCAAGTCCTTCAGTTGTGAAAGATTTTAGATCATTTAAGGAGATGGAAAGAGGGAGTTTTTTCAGCCTGTGTAAATGAAAGTAATGTTACAAAACTCTCTGTCCTTTTCTCCATCATCAGTATGTTAGTTATTGTTCCTGTTATTTTTTTCGTGGGAAGCCAAGATAGAAGTTCTCAGAGGAGAAAAATGGGATTCTAAGACCAGATGCAGTGACTTGTGACTGCAAATCCCAGCACTTTGGGAGGCTGAGGTGGGAGGATCGCTTAAGCCCAGGAGTTTGAGACCAGCCTGGGCAACATAGTGAGACCTAATCTCTACTAAAATATTTCTAAATTAGCCGGGCATGATGGTACCTGGAGGAGGTACTGGGGAAGCTGAGGCAGGATGATTACCTGAGCCCAGGAGGTAGGGGCTGCGGTGAGTTGGGTGAGCTGTGATCTTGCCACTGCACTGTACTCCAGCCAGGAGACAGCAAGACCCTCTTTTAAAAAAGTGACTCCATTTAATTTCTCAAGTTATCTAAGGAAAAATGTTTAAAAAGCATACAGGGAGCCGAGCTCATCGGCTCAGCCTGTAATCCCGCGCCTTTGGGAGGCTGAGGTGAGTGGATTGCCTGAGCCCACGGGTTCAAGACCCGCCTAGGCAGCAAGACCTCATCTCTACAATAAATCAAAAAAAAATCAGCCGGGCATGGTAGCGCATGCCTGTAATTCCGGCTACTTGGAAGGCTGAGGCGGAAGGATCGCCGGAGCCCAGCAGGCCGAGATTGCGGTAGCCAGGAGCGGCCACTGCACTCCAGTCTGGGCGACGGAGTGAGACTCCAACTCAAAAAAAAAAAAGCATACAGGGCCAGGCGCGGTAGCTCCCACTTTTGGAGGCCGAGGCAAGAGGATTAACCTGAGACCAGGGGTTTGAGACCAGCCTGGGCAACTTGGTGAGACCTCATCTCTACAATGTATCAAAAAAAAAAAAATGAGCCTAGTGTGGTAGTGCACACCTATAGTTCTGGATACTTGGAAGGCTGAGGCAGAAGGATCACCTGAGCCCAACAGGTCGATGCTAGGGTGGCCGTGAGTGTACCACTGCACTCCAGTCTGGGTGACAGAGTGAGACTCTGACTCAAAGGAAAAAAAGGCATACAGAATGATGGCACATATGCACATAAATGTACCTCGATTGAGTATGTGTTCCCTGTCTTTGCCTTTCTCTCTCACCTATATCCATCCCCTTTTTCCTTTGCTTTGTGCATTTGGGGAGGTGAAGAGCATGCAATGAGGAGAAGGTCTTCATATGTTAGGAGTCCACCGGCAGGGCCTTAGTGACAGCGGCAGTTTTCAGTTCTGGTTGTCCTCTGCGGCTGACATCTTTCGGCACTTTGAGGCTAGCTCCAGGGATAGTCTGTGGCTGCTGTCCTGCCTCGGGAAGTCATACCCACATGCCTACAGGGCAGTCGAGGCTGCCCATGGAGCATTGTGGGAAGTGTGCAGATCCAGGATCCTGCTGCTCCCGTGTGGGCTCTAGGACTGTTCCAGTCCTGCAGGGAGGAAGGTCTTCCAGACTCTGTGCCCAGGTGCTTATTCTGTGTCCTGCCAGTAGCAGGGAAGTCAGATAGTCACTTTCTTGCTGCTGCTGTTCACACTTTCTGACCTGACTGGGCTTTAGAGGGATAGCCAAGCTCTGGGCAGCAGAGTTTCCAATCAAAAGCTCGATTATATGGGAACCTAATTATACAGTTATGTTCTCCTGAATTCCCTGTTCCCAGAGTGGTATGCAGTTACAGCCAGCGGACTTATACTGAGAAAGTATATGTGTTTGGTTTCAGAGAAGCTGCCAGATTGAAACCACAGATATTTAAGGTGATCAGGAAGGAATGGCCTTCTGAAACCCCAAGCAGCAGCATGCTGCTGTTAGGGTTTTGAGAACTGCATTCTCTCTTTATGGAGCTGTTTGTAGGAGCCATGGCAGCTCACTGTTTGTACACCATGGGTAGAACGGAGGACTTCACAAAACTGGCACAGGGAACCGACAGAGTTAGTGCTCTGTGCCAGACACCTCTCGTTTCATGTATTTCATGTCTTAGGAGTGGACAGGGAATATCATTGTGGTTTGTCTTTACTTGTTACAGGGAATGTGGGTAGTAACTATCTGAATGTAGACCTTTTAGAATTAGAATTTACAGAAAAGAGGAAAGAGGTAGTGACCTTTCCTGTTCATCCATGGCAGGCTTCTAGGGGGCTGCCTTTCCCTTTGCTTCAGGCCAGATCACTGGCCCTCCGCCCTCTTAACCCCGGGAGGGCCTAGGCGGAGAACTGCAGACTAGATCTCCTTCCCTTTGAAAACCTTGATGACAGGGTGCCGATGGGGTGGTTGTCATTGCTGTTCGACCTCTCTTTGAAGCGCTGTCTAAAAGTACCTGTGAGTCGATGGATGGCAGCAGCTTGAATTTCACTAATCTGGAAGACCTGGTCCCTGATCGTGACCAGACTTTTAGGCTGCCTTTGTGGGTTTTGAATGATTCATCGCTAGGCCAAATGCAGGAGAATTTATCTCTGAGCATGATCCTTTTTCAGTAGTATACTGGGGATACCTGAGTGGACTTCTGGTATTTTATCCAGAAAGGCTGCCCCTCTCTCCCTTTTTTTTAAGAGACAGAGTCTCACTCTGTCTCCCAGGCTAGAGTGCAGTGGCGTGATCATAGCTCACTGAAGCTTCGAACTCCTGGGATCAACTGATCCTCCTGCCTCAGCCTCCTGAGTAGCTGAGATTATAGGCACACAGCACCACACTTGGCCAATTATTTTATTTTTTGTAGAGACAGAGTCTTGCTATGTTGCCAGCTAGTCTTGAACTCCTGGCCTCAAGCAAGCCTCCCCACTGCAGACTCCCAAAGTGCTGGGATTACAGGCATGAGCCACTGCACCCATCCAGGCTGGCTCCTTTTGAACTGTAGCTGAGGCCCTGAAAAAAGGGGTCTGATATGCTATTAGGAATTAATGAAAACCATTCTCTCAAAAAGCTCCAGAAAACACCCCCATTTAGATAGTGATAATAGTATTACTGCTTGCAACAGTTGATTTGAGAGGAAAAAAAAGGATTGCAGTATGCATGGATTTCCTAATGGAGACAAACATAATTGGCAATATCATTTCCAAAAATGGAAGGTAGTGATGGACAAAGGAAGAATTGTGAAGGAATGACCTTCCTTGAGGTGGTAGGCTTTATGTGAAGGGTAGTTTGTGGTTTATAACAATAAACTATCAGCGTTGTCCAGTAGAACTTTCTGTTGTAATGGAAGTATTCTCTATCTGCAGTGTCCAGTACAGGAGCCACTAGGCATATATGGCAAGTGAGTGTTTGAACTGGGTTGGTGAGGCGTTTAATGTACGTGTGTATATATATGTGTGTGTGTGTGTATATATATATGTGTGTGTGTGTGTATATATATATGTGTGTGTGTATATATATATGTGTGTGTATATATATATGTGTGTGTATATATATATATATATATATATTTTTTTTTTTCGTTGGAGTCTCACTGTCACCCAGGCTGGGGTGCAGTGGCACGTTCATGGCCACCGCAGCCATGCCATGCTGGGCTTAAGCGATCCTTCCGCCTCAGCCTTCCAGGTAGCTAGAGGTACAGGTGCACGCCACCATGCCCGGCTAAATTTTTGACTTATTGTAGAGACAAGGTCTTGCCAAGTTGCCCAGGCTGGTCACGAAGAGACGTTCAATTTGAAGAGCCCCCGGGGCTAGTGGCTGCTACACTGAGTAGTGCCGTCATGGAGTGCATGGAGGCCTTGGTGCTGCTCACAGATTTGAGCTAGCCTGACACAGAGGAGCATTAAAGCAAATATCTGGCCAGGTCTTTTTAAACCCAGTGACTTAGATCCCTCTCTCCTGTGGCTTTCTGCTTCTTCCTCTGGTCACACTACTGCCTACTCTGAGGAACAGGGAAGCCAAGAAACAACCACCGCTTCTAGCGGCATATAGGGGACAGGCTGTGCAGAGGCCATTGGCTGCAGGCTGCTGCTCTCGTATCCCCGAGGATGCTGGAGACAAGGTGTGTCAATGTGCACTTTACCTGGCACAGTGACCACCTCTTCAGGTGTGTGTTAGCCATTCTTAACTCTTCTGTGAATTTCTCATCTTTTGGCTGTTTTTCTGTTAGGTTCTTTGTTTTTTCTTGATTACCTTATATTACTGTTCTTTGAGCTGATCTAATGAGTCTCCCTAGCAAAACTTTAATACCAATACTGCCTTCTTGCCCAGATATGCTACTGGGTAAGGAGACTGATCAGGCACATTACCTACTCAAGACAAGCTACTGTGACTTTAGTAGAAAAACTTAATTCTGAGGAAAGTCGGTATTGAGATTCCTATAGCATCTCAAAAATGAACCTGGTAATGCCCTTTCCAGGCCTGAAGTTGAGTCCCTTAGGAGTTAAGATCACGTTTTCAGGACTGAGGCTCCCTCCAGTTTCTAGGTTTTTGAGCTTATTTCCTAACAAGAGTATTTGGAGGCCTAGCATGGTGACTCACGCCTGTTACCCCAGCACTTTGGAAGGCTGAGGTGGGAGGATTGTTTGAGCCTAGAAATTAGAGACTAACCTGGGGAAAATAGTGAGACCTCATCTCTCAAAAAACAGTTTTTTTTTTAAAATCAGCTGTGCATGGTGGCAAACACCTGTAGTCCCAGCTACTTGGGAGGCTGAGGTGAAAGGATCACTTGAACCCCAGAGCTTGAGACTGGTGAACTGTGATTGTGTCACTGCATTCTAGCCTGGGTGACAGAGTGAGACTCTGACTCAAAAACAAAAACAAACAATAGCATTTGGAACATAGTTTTTTTTAATCCAGTGGCCCGCTGTGATCCTGTCATAGGCAGGAGGACCTAAACTGAAGGGTGGGACACATGGTTGGGATTGAGCACTGTCCGTGGGTCCTGTTGTCGGACCTGAGAAGTGCTCAAAAGACAGCGAGAAGGTGAAGGTAGATACGAGGGAAGAAAAGCAGCAATGAGAGAGAAAGGCAAGCTGAGTGAAGAAAAAAAGAGAATCCTATGTTGAGAAGAAAGGAGACTGAACTCAAGTCATTGCTTTCTAAGCTCTGCATTTTATTTTATTATTTATATTAATTAATTAATTAATTATTTTTTGAGTTGGCATCTCCGTCATCCAGCCCGGAGTGCAGTGGCGTGATCACGGCTCACTGCAGCCTTGACCTCCTGGGCTTAGGCCATCCTTCTGCCTCAGCCTCCTGAGTAGCCGAGACTGCAGGCATGTGCCACCATGCCCAGCTAATTTTTTAGCTTTTTGTAGAGACAAGGTCTTGCTGTGGTGTCTAGGCTGGTTTCGAACTCCTGGCTTCAAGCAGTCCTCCCGTCTCCACCTCCCAAAGTGCTGAAATGACCGGTGTGAGCCATCGTGCCTGGCCCTCTGCATTTTAAATACGCAGGTAACCAACTTTTCTGTTCCTTTTCAGAATTATAGCGTTTGGCCGGCCTGTGAGATACGAAGATGTAGAGCACAAGGTGACAACAGTGTTTGGGCAACCTCTCGATCTACATTACATGAACAATGAGGTGAGCAGGTCGACGGTGGGGCCAGGACGAGAGGCGTCAACGCCTGCCTTTTTTCCTCTGTTCAACTGAGCCTTTTTAGTTTGTTTGTCTGGCGTTGTCTGCAGGTTTTCATTTTTGTGAGCCCTTTTTCTTAATTCCAAGAACTCTGGGATTTCAGCTTTGGGGCTCCGGGGCGGGGATTACACAGCCACTCCATTCCCTCCACTCATTCAGTGTAGGTAGCTCCCATGTTCTGTGGCAGGATCACATATGGTATCATGGCTAGGGCTTCTGTTGTCTCCTCTGCATCTTGTAGGGCATCTTTTGTTCTCCGGCAAAACCTTAGCAAGAGGCAAAGGGCTCAAAGGGGCTGAGGAGGTGTGGGAAACTGTTGAGTAGGTCATCTGTTACCGTCCTGAGTGCTGGCTGCTTCTCTCAGAGTTCATCTCTTGACTGGAGCTTGTTTCTTCCAAACGTTAGCACCTACTCCATTGATTTCTTCAACCCCCCGCCCCTGCTCTACCTCAGCCGTTCTTATTATTTATTCCTCCTTTGAACATCCCCCAGGAAGGAATTCTTGGAATGTCTTGGTTGCTTTCGCAGTACCAAGAAGGGCCTGGAGAGCTGCAGTAGGCTTGGGCTGGTGCTGGGCCTTGGTCTAAGGCCGTGTGCGCATGAATGTGGAGTAGGAAGTGTGCCTCAAGGGAACTGAGTGAGTCAGGGGCACGAGGCAGGAAAGCCAGGCAGCATCGTGGCTCTTTTACGAGGTGAGTGGATGGCCTGAGCCCGCGGGTTCGAGGCCCGCCTGGGCAGCGAGACCTCATCTCTGCAATAAATCAAAAAATCAGCCGGGCGTGGTAGTGCATGCCTGTAATTCCGGCCACTCGGAAGGCTGAGGAGGAAGGATCGCGGGAGCCCAGCAGGTCGAGACTGTGGTGGCTGGGAGCGGCCACTGCACTCCAGTCTGGGCGACAGAGTGAGACTCCAACTCAAAAAAAAAAAAAAGAATCACAGCCTTACTGTGTCGTTTATTTGATGAAGAGTTAGAAATTTTCTTCATAGTTTAGGACTGAAATCTGCAGGTGTTGAGATTTTTTTTTTGCCTAAATACTTCCTACAAAATATACAACTGCAGTTGGATATACTGTCAAATAGCTTACTAAAATAAGACCATCTGACCTTTTGTTTTGGGGGCAAATTTTAGAAATACAGCAAACTGGGAATATAAGTTATTAACCCTATAGTTAATAAATAATACAGGTGAGATATTTTAAAGTATATAAACTAACACATTTTAGGTACAGAATGTGAGACTCTCGAAAACATGTGTCAAATCCATGAAACTTCAAAAAGTTGTGCATAGTGCAGCTTAGGCTTCTGTGATTGCGTGTGGAGGTGAGGCTGAAGGCGGCTACTGACCAGCACTCCAGAAGGCGCCATGCAGTTAGCAGGGGCTTCTCGGCGACTTGGTCCCCTTTTCTTTTTCAGCAAATGTTCCCATTAATGCCAGATGTCAGCCGGGCACGGTGGCTCAGGCCTGTAATCCCAGCATTTTGGGAGGCCGAGATGAGCGGATCGCCTGAGCCTGCGACTCGAGAGCAGCCTGGGCAACTTGGCGAGACCTCGTCTCTACAATAAAAATCACAAACCCAGCCGGGTGTGGTAGCGTGCGCCTTTAATTCTAGCTGCTTGGAAACGCTGAGGCGGAAGGATTGCCTGAGCCCAACAGGTCGATGCTGTGGTGGCCATGGGTGTGCCACTGCACTCTAGGGCGATGGAGTGAGACTCCAGTTCAAAAAAAAAAACAAAAGATGCCAGATGTCCCTAAATCCACTTTCAAACTCTTGCCATCAGAGTGACTGCTCAGAATGTTGGACAGTCCCTTTATTTAAATCTTAATGCTGATATTAATTATACCGCCAAACATAAATAGTTATTATTTTAGATCATACTTGTCTGTCTGTACTCTACTAACAATCAGGAGTTGAATAGTTTACATTTTGTTAATTTAAAGTCCCTCAATTCCTTTCTTTTTTTTTGTCCTTTAGACTCTGCCTTGTCAGGTACTGAGAATCACAAATGAAGTATCTGTTGACTTTTTATTTTATTTTTGTTTTTATAGTCATGGCTTTATTGAGATACAATTGACCCTTTTAAAGTATACATTTTAAACCGGGCATGGTGGCTCACACCTGTAATTCCAGCACTTTGGGAGGCAGAGAGGATTGCCTGAGCCCAGGAGTTTGAGACCAACCTGGGCAACTTGATGAGACCTCGTCTCTACAATAAATAAAAAATTAGCTGGGTGTGGTGGCACCTGTGCGCCTGTGGCTCCAGGTGTGCGCCTGTGTGCGCCTGTGGCTCCAGCTACTTGGAAGGCTGAGGTGGAAGAATCGCCTGAGCCCGGCAGGTCAAGGCTGCAGTGGCTGTGAGTGTGCCGCTGCACTCCAGCCTGGGTGACAGCGTAAGACTCTGACTCAAAAAAAATAAAATAAAATAAAGTATGCAGTTGGGTGTGTTGTAGTATTTTCACAACATTGTGACCACCATCTAGTCTACCATCTAATTCCAGGACTCTTTGATCATCGCGAGAAAAGCCCGCACTTGTCAGTCGCCACCCTCCATGCTCCCCTCTCCTTGCTCCTGACAGCTGCTTCTTTACCGTCTCCCTAGAGTTGCCTGTTCTGAACATTTCCTACAAGCAGGACCGTAGAGATGTGGCTCTTTGTGTCTGGCTTTTTTCACTAAGCATGTTTTTTTTCTTTTTCTTTTCTTTTTGGGATCTAGAGATCTTTTATTTTTGACACCTGTTAAGCCATGAATTCATAGGAAATAGGTTCCAGAAACTCAGGCTCCTTTCCATGGGTTCCCACAAAGTGTGCTTCTCTGAGTGGAGCAGGCTGGCGCTTCAGCTGAACCCCCCACGTGCCCTTCTCCTGGGCTTCCTTCTTTTTCTGGTCATTTCAGGAAGCTATCTCGACTCTTCCAGTGTTTCATGTGCTCAATACACACATGAATCCTCTTGGCAAGCATCTTGCCCTTGACTTGTTTGTTAACGCCAGCAGCATGATGGAGACATTGTAGACTCTTCCTGTCTTGCCATGGTAACATTGTGGGGCATTCCTTTCTGAACAGCACCCATTCCCTTGATGTCTACAACATCACTTTTTTTGTAGATTCGCCTGTATGTGGCCAAAGGAACAACTCCATGTTTTCTGAACGGCCTGGAGAACGCGTACTGGGTGCCCCTCCTCTTTCCCTTCGTGTTGGTCATTTTGGCGAATTACTAGAAGATGGCGGTTCCGGCCGCAAGGACTACTAAGCATGTTTTCAAGGGTTGTCTGTGTTGTAGCATGAATCAGTACTGCATTACTTCATTACTTTTTATGACTGAAGAATGAATATTATATTATGCCACATTTTGTGTACCCTTCCATCTGTAGATGAACATTTGGGTGGGATTCACTTTTTGCTGAATATGAGTAATGCTGCTATGGACATTTATTTACAAGTTTTCATATGAATGTATGTTTGCAGTTCTCTGCAGTATATACCTAGGAGAGGAATTGCTGGGTCAGATGGATAGCTCTGCTCAATTTTTTGAGGCTCTGCCCAGCTTTTCTAGAGCAGTGGCACCATTTTCCATACCCACTAGCAATGTCTGAGACTTGCAGTTTCTCCCCTGTCCTCACCAGCACTTGTTATTTTCTTTTTCCTTTTCAAAGCAAGATTGGTTGAGAAAATCTCCCACAGAGGGAGGGGAGCCAAGGGAGTGGCTCTTTCTTTTTTCAATAATAGGCCACTCTAGTAGAGATAACCTGGTATGTCACTGTGGTTTTAATTTGCATTTCCACAATGCCTAATGATTTTGAACATCTTTTCATGTACTATTGGCCATCTGTGTATCTTTTTTGGGCAAGTGTCTACTTAGATCCTTTGCCCATTTACAAATTTTTTTTTAAAAATTATTATTTAATTGAAAGAGTTCTTTTATTTTATTTTTTTTTGAGTTGGAGTCTCACTCTGTCGCCCAGACTGGAGTGCAGTAGCATGCCCCCAGTCACCACAGCCTCAACCTGCTGGGCTCCGGCAGTCCTTCCACCTCAGCCTTCCAAGTAACCAGAACTATCGGCACATGCTACCACACCCAACTAATTTTTGATTTATTGCAGAGACAAGGTCTTACCAAGTTGCCCGGGTGGTCTCGAACCTGCGGGCTCAGGCAGTCCACTCGCCTTGGACTCCCAACATCCTGGGAACACAGGCTGAACCACCAGCCCAGCCTGAAAGAGTTCTTTATATCTTCTGTGTACTAGGCTCTTCTCATACATTTGTAGAATTGTAGCTTGGTATTTTTGAATCCTAACACTAACTCCAGTAATGTGTTTGCCTCTGATCCCAATATTCTTATCTATTACTACTTTGAATATCACTCAGGAAGAAATTCTTTTGCAATATGATAAAATTTGCAGAACATTCTCCCCTTCTGTAAGTAGTTTTGAGATTTTATTTTAAATATGTTCTGAGCCAAGTGCAGTGGCCTATGCCTGAAATCCCAGCACTATGGGAGGCTGAGGTAGGAGGATCACTTGAGACCAGCCTGGACAACTTAGCGAGACCCTGTCTCTGTAAAAAATAAAACAAGAAAGAGAATAAGTAAGTTAATAATAAACAGTAAGGCCGGGCTTGGTGTCTCAGCCTGTAATCCCGCGCCTTTGGGAGGCTGAGGTGAGTGGATTGCCTGAGCCCGTGGGTTCAAGACCCGCCTGGGCAGCGAGACCTCATCTCTACAATAAATCAAAAAATCAACCGGGCGTGGTAGTGCATGCCTGTAATTCCGGCTACTCGGAAGACTGAA
>NW_007120180.1:34532-50108 GCF_000164805.1 Carlito syrichta
TTTTTTTTTTTTTTTTTTTTTGAGTCAGAGTCTCACTTTGTAGAGACGAGGTATTCTCAAGTTGGCCAGGTTGGTCTTGAACCTCTGGACTCAGATGATCCTCTTGTCTCTGCCTCCCAAAGTGCTGGAATTACAGGCGTGAGTCACTGTACTCAGCGAAGAACCTTCTCTTTAATACTTCAGTGGAATGAAAACAGTAGAGGTAGTTTTCAGGTTTTAGTCACTGGCTTTGCCATTAAACAGAAAGATGGTAAACTCTGTTCAGACACAGCCTAAATTTGTGTTTTTATTTGAATAGCAGTTTTCATCTTCTGCCCGTCTCCCTAGTCCTCCTGTACCTTTTTGCTTGTTCTATTATTGTTAGCACAATTGAAGATAGAGTAGGACATAATTCTGCTGCTTATTTTGGGAAGGAATATGGGGACTATAACCATTTGGGATTGGATTCTTTGGAGTAAATGGTATTTTTGGAGAAAATATCTCAAAGCAAAGGTGTGCTACAGCATGAATGAACTGAAAAATAGTAAGCAAAGTAAAAGAAGCTATTATGTAAAAGACTGAATTATTTTTTTTTTTGAGTTGGAGTACAGAGGCATGATCTTAGCCATTGCAGCCTTGACCTGCTGGGCTCAGGCAATCCTCTTACCTCCGCCTCCCAAAGTGCTGGGATTACAGGCATGAGCCACCATGCCCAGCAAGACCATCTTTATCAATTGAATTGAATATGCATGAACTTTATGACTCCATTTATGTGACATGTCCAGCAAAGGTAACTCTATAGAGACCTAAAGTAGAGGGTCATTTGGAGCTAGAGGTGGGAAGGGGGCATGACTATAAATGGACATGAGAGATCCTTTGGGAGTGAGGAAAATGTTTTAAAACTGGATTGTAGGCCAGGAGCAGTGGCTCATGCCCGTAATCCCGGCACTTTGGGAGACCGAGGCAAGAGTTCTTGCCTGAGTCCAGGGATTCGAGACCAGCCTGGGCAACTTGGTGAGAACTCGTCTTTACATTAAAAAAAAAAAAAAAAATAGCTGCTTAGGGTGGAGCATGCCTGTGGTTGTAGCTACTTGGAAGGCTGAGGTAAAAGGACCGCCTGAGCTCAGCTGTTTGAGACTGTGAGAACCGTGATAGTGAACTCCAGTGTAGGTGACAGTGAGACTGCAACTCAAAAAAAAAATTGGATTGTGGCAATGGCTGCACAATTATGTATAGTTACTAAAAATTATTGCATTATACATTTGGAGGAAAAAAAATCTGTTTTCAACATGATCTTTTAAGGCTCCATAGTATTCAATAGATTGTTTTCTTCCAATCCTAGTTTTTTGTTTATTTTTCAAACTGAAGCATTGAGATGGCTTATATTTTCTATAGTTTTTCTCTCTGTGTCCTGTGTCACAGCTCTCCATCCTGCTGAAAAACCAGGATGACCTTGATAAAGCAATTGACATTTTGGATAGAAGCGCAAGCATGAAGAGCCTGAGGATATTGCTGCTGTCGCAGGACAGAAACCACGTAAGTAACCCCTACCACGGTCTGGCCGTTGAAAACAAAGCTGACTTTCCTTCCAGAATTCTCCTTGCCTCCTGGACAGAATTTTTCGTTCCTCAGTCCCTGCCACACTGAGAGCATAGCATGGCCTAGCCCACTGAGCCAGTGGCCAGTGAGCCTTCTGCTCCGGATTTTACCAGGAATCCAGACTGTCAGTGTGAACGTTGCAGCAATAGGTTATTGGGCCTATACTGTGGGTGAAAGGAAAACACTTGCTAATAAAACAGAAAACTCTTTTTCTCTATCTTTTTGTTCTTTTGATTAGACTTTGACCCCAACAAGAGAGGTTTGACTAGTAAGAGCATGCTGATAGCAAAGGCCGTCAGGACTTGAGACTGTCAAGCTTTAAAAAACCAAATCCCACAGCTCCAAGTCCTAACAAGCTTTTTATTTTTTTTTTATTTTTTATTTGTTTGAGTCAGAATCTCACTCCTTCTCCCAGGCCTGAGTGCAGTGGCAAGCACGCTCATGGCCACCCCAGCATCGCCCTTCTGGACTCCAGCGATCCTTCTACCTCAGCCTTCTCAGTAGCTGGAACTACAGATGCGTGCTACCATGCCCGGCTATTTTTTATTTTATTATAGAGACGAGGTCTCGCCAAGTTGCCTGGGCTGGTCTCAAACCCGTGGAGCTCAGGCAGTCCGTTCGCCTCGGCCTCCCAAAGTGCTCAGATGACAGGCTGAGCCACGGAGCCCGGCCCTGACAAGCGTTTTAAAACCAAATCCCACAGCTCCCCTGCTGCCTCGCCTTCCCCTTTGGGGCACATTCAGGAAATAAACTTCTTCTGTTCCGTGGAAAGAAAGACCACTGGCTAGGGCACCTCATAACTCACCAGCTGCTGCTTTACTGCAGGGCAGGCCATCTACAGGGGTGTCAGAAGTGGGCAGTTTCCTCTCCTGAAGGGTCCCTGGGGGTCCACGTTTCCCGAGAACACTTGCAATCTGGATCTGTCTTTGTTTCTTCGGATGCATGTTTCTGAGGCTTCTTGGCATGCTTTCCTTTTCTTGCCTTGAAGACAGCCGACCGTGGACAGCCACCATGGCTATGTGAGGACTGTGGGTGTACTGTGTAATGTGCCCAGCAGAGTTTAAGTGGAATGGTGCTTGTGATGACCATTTATTTTCTGGAGAGACTTATGTGCTTGGGCTGTCCTATTGATTAGGGGGTAGCACAGGAGAATGTAGCTAGGAAGCCATAAAATAAAAGACGTGTTCTAGTGTGGCAGTCCTCCCTTACCTAGGGGGATTGTGTCGTTCCAAGACCCCAGTGGATGCCTGAGACTATGGATAGTGCCAAACCCAACTGCTGTCAGTTGGAACACATTTCTGCTGTCTTACATTTAGTGTCTTTTTCATTGTAAATAAACACCACACACTGTGGCCATAGCTTTTAGTTTGAGGTGTGACAGCAAAACTCATGTAAATTCCTTTTTCCTTCTTTACAATTTCACAGATAGAAGATTCATTCTCACTGTATATCAAACCAACTTCGGCATGTGACTTTTTTTCTTCTTATTATGTTGAGAACTTTCACCTTTTTACTTAAAGGAAGGACTTTACAGCTTCTCTTAGGCATATCTGAGTTGCTAGCATCACTACTTTTGCACTTGGGGCCATTATGAAGTAAATAGGGTGATTTGGACACAGCACTGTGATACAGTCCATTTGATAACTGAGGCAGCTGTGGAATGACTCTCAGGCCTATTTCATAGGCAGTGTGGATCCGCTGGACAAAGGGAGGTTCCCGGGCAGGAGAGAGTAGAACGAGGATAGTGCCAGAGTAGAACGAGGATAGTGCCAGATATAAAACTTACACATTGTGTCGGGCTCGGTGGCTTAGCCTGTAATCCCGCGCCTTTGGGAGGCTGAGGTGAGTGGATTGCCTGAGCCCGCGGGTTCGAGACCCGCCTGGGCAACTTGGCGAGACCTCATCTCTACAATAAATCAAAAAATCAGCCGGGCGTGGTAGCGCGCGCCTGTAATTCTGGCTACTCGGAAGGCTGAGGCGGAAGGATCGCCGGAGCCCAGCAGGTCGAGGCTGCGGTGGCCGGGAACAGCCACTGCACTCCAGTCTGGGCGGCAGAGTGAGACTCCAGCTCAAACAAACAAACAAACAAAAACTTACACATTGTGTATTCCTTACACATTGTGTATGGAATTTGCCATTTAATATTTTGGGACCATGGTTGACCATGGATAACTGAAACTGTGGGAAGCAAACCCCAGATAAAGACTACTGTGTTCCAGAAGTGTCCCTGTGTGTGAGAGGTGGTCTTCTCTATCCCAAGGGTACATTTTTTCTGGGTATGTTTGGGAAGAATTTGGAAGTAAAATGTGTACCTTATTGTTTCACTTCTCTGCTGGCATTTCTCACCTTTTCCTCGCAGTCCTGTTGACTGTCATGCGAGAGCTATTATACGGGAGTCTCCACCAACCAGTCCTGCTTCCTGCTCCCCAGTCTCATTTCACCACACTCTTCAGCGTCCTCCAAGCAGCCCTTAAGTTCCTCCTGCTTCCTCTTTGCCAGTTCATGGCTGTCACCTTTTTTGCAGGACCAAGTTTGATTTACCTGTTACAGTTTGGTCGGCATTTTTGACTGAGGCCATTTTGTTTATTCCTTATTTCTCTAGTCATTGGATATAGTTTATATACAAGTTATAGGTTGCTTGGTAGTTACCTTCTAGTTGTTGCATATTTGTAAGTTTTACCCCAAAAGGTTATAAGCTCCCATGAGCAGGAGCTGTGTCATTGTTTTGGAACCTCTTCCTCACCCATCCATACAGCAAAACATAGTGAAGGAACCTTCTTGGATTGCCGGCAAGAGTCAAGCAGAGGCCATGTTCTGCCAGCCCCTCCTTGCATAAGAAACTGGAGCTGGAGTTTGGTTAAGTGATAGGATTGCTTGACGGGGAGCTGGCACCTTCGACTGTGATTGTGACCCCTGCACTCTCCCACCGAGAAGTTTAGACAGCCGGGTCTTTACATCGGCGTTTCTATCCATTGTAGAGACTGGCACAGCATCCTGGACTTTTGAAGAATGGCCATCTGAGCTCAGGCACTCCCGTCATTGTATGAGATAAATGCAACGCCGATGTCTCTCTAAGGGACATTATGTACTTAGAAGGTATAATAAAGCCAATGTACGTTTTTGTGAAGCTGATTTTTTAAAGGGTTATTTTACAGAATCTTTTTTTTTTTGAGTCAGAGTCTGTCACCCAGGCTGGAGTGCTGTGGCATGCTCATGGCCACTGCAGCTTCAAATTTGCTGGGCTCAGGCAATCCTTCTGCCTAGGCCTCCCAAGTAGCTGGAACCACCACGCCTGGCTAATTTTTGATTTATTGTAGAGATGAGGTCTCTGCCAAGTTGCCCAGGCTGGTCTTGAACCCACGGGCTCAGGCAGCGATCTCACCTTGGCCTCCCAAAGTGCTGGGATTATAGACGTGAGCCACTGTGCCCAGCCTATTTTATATAATCTTATATTCATAATGCATTTGTTGATTTATTTTTGTATATTTCTCTCCAGTTTTTGACCATTTGTATATTTGTATACATGCTTTATGTAAATATTGTCATGGTCTTTTTTGGGGGGGGGGCGGGAGATGAGGTCTTGCTATGTTGCTCAGGCTGGTCTTGGACTCTTGGGCTCAAGTGAGCCTCCCACCTCAGCGTCCCGAGTAGCTTGGATTACAGGCTCATGCCATAGCACCCAGCTCAAGCAATTTTCTGATTTATTTTTTCACAACATTGTCTTGAACGTTTCCCTATGTTAATACACAATCATTGTAATTCCGATTTATCAGGATGCATACGTCTCTTGAATGGATGTATCATAATTTAATTGAAGGACCAACTTTGCTACTATAGGACACGTAAGCTGCTCCTGTTTTCTGTGTTTCTAAAGATTTCATTTAAGACTGACAGTGGCAGCCCTGTTGGTAATGAAATCTTTCCTTGATGAAATTTTTCCTCACTAGACATCAGGCAGACTTCCCCCACCCCCCCGGAGACAAGTTCTCGCTCTGTTGCCCAGGCTGGAAAGCAGTGGCATGATCATAATTCACTGCAGACTCAACCTCCTGGGCTCAAGTAATCCTCCCACCTCAGCCTCCCTAAGTCAGTGCTTCTCTAACATCTGTGATGACACATCAGTTTTGTGCTTTTAATTTCTAATCTATTATGGACCAGTTCTTTTTTAAAATACAAAAACTGAAAAATGGAAAGATAAACTAGAGACTTATAAAATATAAACATACAGTTTTTTTGTTTTTGTTTTTTGAGTTGGAGTTTCACTCCATTACCCAGGCTGGAAAGCAGTGGCATGCTCACGGCCACCCCAGTGTTGACCTGCTGGGCTCTGGCGATCCTTCTGTCTCAGCCTTCCAAGTAGCTGGAACTATAGGCATGTGCTACCATGCCTGGCTAATTTTTGATTTATTGCAGAGACAAGGTCTCGCCAAGTTTCCCAGGCCATCTTGAACCCACAGGCTCAGGCAATCCACTTGCCTCAGCCTCCCAAAATGCTGGGATTACAGGCTGAGCCACCGTGCCTGGCCAGCCTACAGTTTTTATTACTAGATTCAATAGACATAAATTCATTAGCTCTCTGCCAGATTGCTGCTATGTTTTTCAAAGGCTCTTCTCTCTGTACTACCCGGTAGAGATGCACTACACCAGTTTGTGGACTGGCACCAGCCCAGAGATCACACGGGAAGTGCTCTGCCCAGGGTACCAAGCCACCTGGTCTCGTCTCCTACTCTGCTCGCAGTGACTCTTCTCCACGGGGCAGATTTCTTTACCTGCCTCTTGCTACTACCTGTTCCTTTATTTCCCTTCATATTCCTGTCTTGTAATATGCTGTCTCTTTCTTCTCTTTGGACTCTCTGCTCCTTCTAGGACAGCTTCTAGTCTCTCTTCTGTCTTTGTTCCTCACAAGGTCGATAACCACACCTCTTCCACTTACTCTGACCAAGGTCAGCTCTTAGGCCCCGGTATTGTTCTTACCTGAGAACCCCTGGATTTTGATCATCACAGAACTGCCTCTCTTTCTGAAAAGCCTCTCCTGCCTTGGTTTCTGCTGTGATTCTGAGATACTTCACTGTCTCCTCCAGTAGTTCTCATTGCCCTGGCCTGTTCTGTTCCCACTAAAGCCTTCTCTAGACACACATGCTCTGAATCTTGTCTTTTGCTCTTGACCTTCTTAGAACTTTCTGGTCCCACGTCTTCTGCCATCCCAAAGTGGTCTCAAGCTTAACGGTCTTTTGTCACTTGCACTTGAAATACAATAAAAAAACTGAGCACCCAGCCACTTGTTTTGTTACCTCAAATTCTTTCTCATAAAAGTAAACTCGCTGGGCCTGTAATCTCAGCACTTTGGGAGGCTGAGGTGAGTGGATTGCCTGAGCCCACGGGTTTGTGACCTGCCTGGGCAACTTGGCGAGACCTCATCTGTACAATAAATCAAAAATCAGCCGGGCGTGGTAGCACGCACCTGTAGTTCCAGCTACTTGGAAGGCTTAGGTGGCCGGGAGCGGCCACTGCACTCCAGTCTGGGTGACAGAGTGAGACTCCGCCTCAAAAAAAAAAAAAAAAGTAAACTTCTCATTTTCTCATCCAAGTGTTGCCCACGTCCGAGTTTCCCACTAGTGAGTTGGGCACTATTTTGCCTAGAGTAATTCTTTTCAATCCTCTAAAATAACGGGACAAGTGCAGCAAGATGTTTAAAGCAAAACTGATTGGGCAGAAGAATAACATGGCTGGGTGCAGTGGCTCATGCCTATCATTCCAGCGCTTTGAGAGGCAGAGACAAGAGGATTGCCTGAGCCCAGGGGTTTAAGACCAGCTTGGGCAACTTGGCTAGACCTCCTCTCTACAGTAAATCAAAAATTAGCCAGACGCGGTGGCGTGTACCTGTGGTTCCAGCTACTTGGAAGGCAAAAGGTTCGCTTGAGCCCAGCAGGTCAAGGCTGTGCCAGCCATGACAGTGAGACTCTGACTCTGACTCTCAAAAATAAATACAAAGAAAAAGAATACAAAGAAAAAGAATAGTGTAACACCTTCCACATAAAAGGTGCTTTCATCTGTCACTCTTACAACTCTGAGGGGTCCAGGCAGGTTTCATTATCTCCAGTCCACACCTGGGAATACGGAGACTTAGGATGATGGAGCTGGCTTAGAATCTGGAAGTGCTGACTTGCAGTCTGGAACCTGTTGGTCACCATCCTGGGTAGGGATTTTGAGTTACGGTGGTCTTTGGAAAAGCACACCCAGTCTCCTCCACAGCTAGGTGACGTTAGGAGCTAGGCAGACTGTCTCATGTCCGTGAAGAAAGCTCGTGAGATGGTGTGGCATCCTCTTCTCGCAGCTCAGAAGATGTTTGAGCTAGAAGAGGCGCAGGAGAAGATGGGAGTTGCTCGGGGCTGGGTCACTGACACGTATGAATGGCATGAGAAGCCTAGACCCCTTTCGTCAGGAAGGGTGGCCCAGGCGTGCACACAGCGCCTTCAAAGCATGTAACCCATGGAGAAGGAAAACAGATTGGTTTGTCTGGCCTCGATTTGGATGAGCCCTCAAATATTGAACGTTATCTTAGAACAATAAGGAAACAGTCTCTGAAACAGATGATAAACAAGGCATCTGTTATCTGAAAGCAGATTTTATTTAAAGACGGCAAAGCTGTAAATTTAATCAGATCCCCTTGGATGCTTCTATGACTATCGTAATTAGCCTGGTCTTCATCCTCTCTTGGTTCCAGCACAAAAAGAGAGCACTGGGCAGAACTCTTGGTGACCCAGCTGGCCATGTCTCACCTTCCACTGCTGTGCACCCAGCTAGCCACCCCTCGCTGGCTCCTTTTGTGTTGCATCACCTGATTTCTTGCTGAGATAATTTGTGGGGAGACTTCTGTCACCTCCTTTTCTGCTGCTCTCCTGTCTTCCAGGGACTGTGAATCTCTATGTATGTGGTTCCCTGGTAATTATATTGTGAGTGTCAGCCACAGCACACTGCCACTGCAGAGTTCTTTTTTTTTTTTTAAGTGGGAGTCTCACTCCCTCGCCCCGACTGGAGTGCAGTGGCATGCTCATGGCCACCGCAGCCTTGACCTGCTGGGCTTAGATGATACTTCTGCCTCAGCCTTCCAAGTAACTGGAACTATAGACACACACCACTACGCCTGGCTAGTTTTTGTGATTTATTGTAGAGATGAGGTCTCACCAAGTTGCCCAGGCTGGTCTTGAACCCCTGGGCTCAGGTAATCCTCTCACCTCAGCCTCCCAAAGTGATGGGATTACAGGCTGAGCTACTACTCCTGCCCATCTGGGGAGTTTTTTTTGAGCTGGAGTCTCACTCTGTCTCCCAGACTGGAGTGCAGTGGCACGTTCATGGCCACTGCTGCCTTGACCTGCTGGGCTCCGGCGATCCTTCTGCCTCAGCCTTCCAAGTAGCTGGAACTACAGGCGCGCGGTACCACACCCAGCTAATTTTTGATTTATTGTAGAGATGAGGTCTTGCCAAGTTGCCCAGGCGGGTCTCGAACCCACGAGCTCAGGCAATCCACTTACCTCAGCCTCCCAAGGCGCGGGATGACAGGCTGAGCCACCAAGCCCGGCCATTTGGGGAGTTTTAAAAAATAGCAGTGCTGGGGCCGCATCCCCAGAGGTTCTGTTGTGCTGATCTGAGGTGTCAGAAGCTCCGGGCAGTTCTCACGGGGTCAGCTGGGGCTGAGCATGAGGACCTGCGGCTGAGGCATGCCTCGCCTCCTAAGACCTGGCTCCAAATGTGGCCCATGTAACAGCAGTGTCCGCATTGCCTGGAAACTTGTGAGGTGCAGGCCCTGGGCCACACCCAGAACTCTGGAATCAGAGTCTGCACGTTAGCAAGGCCCCAGGTGAGTCCTGTGCACAGGAAGCCTGAGAAGCTCTGTGTTGGACTGCTGCCGGCTTTCCCACTTGTTGCCACAACTTGGTCCTTTTTTAAAAGAAAATCAAATCTGTGCTTGTGCTGGCTGTGGAACTTACTTTTCTATCTCAGTTTTTAGATTTTATTTTTTTGAGTTGGAGTCTCACTCCATTGCCCAGACTGGAGTGTAGTGACACGCTCATGGCCAACCCCAGCGTTAACCTGCTGAGCTCAGGCGATCCTTCCACCTCAGCCTTCCAGTAGTCAGAACTACAGGTGCGTGCTACCATACCTGGCTAATTTTTGGATTTATTGTAGAGAAAAGGTCTCGCCAATTTCCCCACGCTGGTCTCAAACCCGCAGGCTCAGGCAGTCCTCTCACCTTGGCCTCCCAAAGTGCTGGGATTACAGTTTTGAGCCACTACGCCTGGCCAGCTTTTAGATTTTAAAATGGAGGGTTTAGAATGTATGTTCCTTGGTACATTTCAAATTCACGTTGCCCAGTTCTCTTGCAGTCCCACTATGTGTGAGGCCCTGCATTCCAGCAGGTGGCATGGGGTGCTAGCCACACAGCTCTTCTCTTTTATTTTTTTTGAATTGGGGCCTCACTCTGTTGCCTAGGCTGAAGTACAGTGGCATGATCACAGCTCATTGCAGCCTTCATCTCCTGGGCTCAGGCAGTTCTTCTACCTCAGCCTCCCAAGTAGGTAGTACTACAGGCACGTGCTACCATGCCTGGCTAATTTAAAAAATTTTTTATTTTGTAGAGATGAAGTCTTGCTGTGTTGCCTAGGGTAGTCGCGAATTCCTGAGTGCAAGCAATCCTCCCACCTTGGCCTCTTGAAGTGCTGGGATGACAGGTGTGAACCACTGTGCCCGGTCTCACCCTTCTCTACCGACTGCAGGGCTGTCACACACTAGCTTGCTTCCCCAGTGTGTGGCTTTGACTGTTCTCTGTTTCCTTTCTGACCCTCAGCAGAGAGCTGTTGCACAAGAACATTCACTTCCCCTTGGTTCTGACTTCCTGTTAGAGCAAGGCAGGCTGTCAGGACAGCCCTGCGTGATAAAGTCTGGCTGCGGGAGACTCAAGGAGGCTTCTTGGCAGCTGAACTCGCCCCTTTTTTTGTGGAGGACAGGATGCAGTATGTTTAGGTTGGACTTTGTGCCTGGTGGGGAGGTAGAGGAGTTAGGCCAGTAGAAATGTTGACCAGCTTGTTGATAAATCCTGTGCCCCTCCCATTCTCAGTAATGCTCTCCTATTTGTAAGCATGTCCTGACATCACTTTTCACCTCCACAGTTCAGTTTTTTTTTGTTGTTGTTGTTTTGAGTTGAAGTCTCACTCTGTCACCCGCCACTGCAGCCTTGACCTGCTGGGCTCCGGCGATCCTCCCACCTCAGCCTTCCAAGTAACTGGAACTACAGGCGCGCGCTACCACGCCCGGCTATTTATTTATTTATTTATTTATTGTAGAGATGTGATCTCGCCAAATTGCCCAGGCGGATCTCAACCCCTGGGCTCAGGCAGTCCTCTCACCTCAGCCTCCCAAAGTGCTGGGATGCCAGGCGTGAGCCACCGTGCCTGGCCATGGCTCATTTGAAGCTTTCTCCATGCAGAGGCCCCTCTTTCATGCTTTGTCTTCTCTGTGGACTCCCCTCCTGGTTCAGCTGGGCCAGTGCAACGTGGGGGTGGGTGCAGTGAGGCTGCTGACCCTCCTGGATCCTCCACCTCTGGCAGAATGCTGCTTTGATGGCTTTTCCCAGGTGAATACGATTTTGAGGTGGTCTGTACGTAAACCCTGGTACTTGGGAGCAACTGAGCTTTTTTTGCATTAGTTTTCAGGGAGTGATTATCCCTGAAGCATATCAAGCTACTTTCTCAGATACACGTATGAGCCAGGCATGGTGGTGTGTGCCTGTAGTCCCAGCTACTTGGGAGGCAGGATCATTTGAGGTCAGGAGTTTGAGTCCAGCCTGGGCAACATAGTGAAACCCCATCTCTACAAAGAAACAAGTTAATTAAAATACATAAATACGTACCAGCAGCAGTCAGAAGTTTGTTGACCAGAGAAGTTGCCATCATTCTCTTTGCTTGACCTCTCCCCGCAGGTGATCTCTCTGCTGAAATAACTTCCTGCTCTTCTTCCCGAGCTCTGGAGAATTTTGTGATTGAGTATTTATTGCTCTCTTTTCTGTTTAGCAGGTTATTGTAGGAATGCCGTGTCTGGTCTATCTCCTGTTAAACTAGGGCACCAAGTCTTAGTGCTCATGTGTCATTGAAGCTGTAAAGCTACCTTGAGCAGATGGTGATTTGCTGAGACAGACTGGGGAGTAAGAACCGGGGGAAGGCGAGCAGCTCACGTGTTGAAAGCGTGAAGGTGCTGAGAGTGCGGGGGTCCTCGGGACGGGCAAGGGGACAGCCACAGGCCTGCCTGCCAAGAGCTCTGGCTCAGTCTTCTCCTCTCTTGCAGACCAACTCGCCCCTCTCAGGCGTGTCCCGGCAGGTGCGGATCAAGGCTTCCCAGTCCGCAGGCGATATAAATGCCGCCTACCAGCCCCCCGAGTCCAGAAGCAGGCACCTGTCTGTCAGTGAGTATTTCACCCCTTTTTTCCCCCTCCTGTCTGATTTATCTGCCCATGTTTTGAAAAAAAGAATCAACAAATATTCTTCGACGAACCCAGTGTGGAAAAAAATTGCAATTCAACAATCATCAAATATCTGTTGACTGTTAGACTCTGCGCAGGGGGATCCTCTGTGTCTTTTATTTAGAGAGGTGGGGTAAAGAAATAACTGAAGCTCCTGACTCTCAAGGAGCTTCACATATAGTGAGGTAATGGTGTGATTACATTTAAACGTCCTTTTACACGTCCCTGAGAAAGTGGTCTCCTCAGGTGTCTGCCTGACGATTTTCAGCTGCGGTCCACATTCATTCTGGCCATTCTCTTCCCTCAAGGACTGGAGACTTGTAAGGTTAGGAGTCAGGTCTAAGTGTGAGTTTTGGCCTCACACCTCTTGCCTGTGATGCCTACGACGTCCTAATACTTCGAGGAATGTGCTGACCAACGACACTCTTGGAGTTGTTTGGGAGGGAAGCATAATACTGCTGTTTCTCAGTGTCTGCAAGGCGTTGGTTCCTGGGCTTCTGGGCCCCTGTGGATACCAAGATCCTAGGATTCAAGTCCCTGAAATAAAATGTGTAGTACATGCTGAATACCTGCACACTATTTAGGTTAGGTATAATACCTAATGCAGCGTAAATGGTATGTAAATAGTTTCTTCCAGCCTAACCGTCCGAGTGATGATGTCACTTAGGGCAAGTGACCTTTGGAAAATCCACTGACCGCTCATGGGAGACTGAGTGTTATATCTTAGCCTAACTGTGACAGTACCTCACAGAGCCCCCATCAGTCTGGCAACACTGACTGCCAGTGCTTGCTTGAGTTCCAGAAGTTACTTGGGAAGGCAAAGTCCCTGCCTTGGTAACACATTTTGCCTGCAACTCCCTAAGGAGGCACATTGCTCACAGACAAGCTCAGCCACAGGCCCAGCACCCAGACCTCCCCAAGCCCGGCTCAGGCTCCTTGGAGAGCAGGTGAATCTGGTACAATTCTACCAATACGGACAAGGGAGAATTTCCGGGCAGCAGCAGTGGTCTCAGCAACCAAGGGCAGCAGGCTCATCATAGTGTGTGATAAGGCCAGATTTCCCTCTTGTGACAAATTCCACAATTCAAGAAGTGGGCTTTCTCCCCAGCCTTCAGGAAATGGATCACAGAAGTCTTAGGCTAACTGGGACATTGCACAGGCCTGACTTAGAGTGCTACCCGGGGAGGCTGGCAGTAGTACACAGCTTGCATTCTTTACTAGTTAATTGTAGATACAGTCGGCCCTCTGTATCTGTGGGTTTCATGCCTGTGGGCTCAATCCGAGGGGTGAAAATATTCAGAAAAAATGCCAATACAACAGTAAAAATTAATATAAACTTTAAAATTACAGGGAAGAAACTATTTTTTTTTTTGAGTTGGAGTCTCACTCTGTCACCCAGACTGGAGTGCAGTGGCTGCTCCAGGCTACCGCAACCTCAACCTGCTGGGCTCCGGCGATCCTTCCGCCTCAGCCTTCCAAGTAGCTGGAACTACAGGCGTGTGCTACCACACCTGGCTAATTTTTTGATTTATTGTAGAGATGAGGTCTTGTCAAGTTGCCCAGGCGGGTCTCAAACCCGCGGGCTCAGGCAGTTCGCTCACCTCAGCCTCCCAAAGCGTGGGATTACAGGCTGAGCCACTGAGCCCAACTTGACCTTTAATTTCTAACAGTTAATTTCAGCTGATATATCCTACATAAAGAAAAGCTCTTGTGTCCTTAGTTTTAAAGCATAAAGAAGTTCTGAGACCAAAGGGCTTAAGAATTCCTGTGGTGTTGGATTGACTTTGCAGGTGGAGGGAAGAAAGTAAGTTACTGGTTGATGGAGCTGGGTCAGTGGCACCGCCCTTCATGGAGACGGGAGACCCGGGCAAGGGCCTGGGTTCAGATGCAGGGAAGGGCAGACCTGGTGTTGCAGGCAGAGAGGCCTTGAGCTGGCCAGCAGGAGAGGTCACTTGGGCAGTCAGATGGATAGGTCCCTCGCTCAGCCAGGGGAGACTCCGGGCTGGAGAAGAAAGTGGGACGCTGTCACATGGACTCCCCGGGCCCTGGCGGAGGGTCTAGGCAAGGCCAGAGACTGAGAAGAGAGCCAGGGAGTGAGCTCCTAGGACCCGGCACTAGGTGACCAGGTAGAGGAAAGGCCTGCCCTGGACGTGGGCAAGGAGTGACCAGGGTGGGAGGAAGGGGAACGAGGAGTGTGGGCGGGAGACGTTCCATGGAGCCAGCCAGGGGAGACAGTCCAGGCAGGACAGACCAAGGGAAGCGACACAGACTTGATTTCATTCACGATGTCTGGGTGCCTGCTGGCTCTCAGATATGCTGTGCAGTTGCAACTTCCTGGAAGTAAAGGGAGACAGAGAGAGGAGTCTGGGTTAAAGCATGAGGGACTGGGAAGCAGCCTAGCAGCAGAGTGGGCTGAGGAGGGAGGAAGGAGGCTGGTTAGCAAGCCTAGCAGGGCCTTCCCTCCTGCAGTCAGCAGGGACACCCCGGGGGTGCTGTGGGAGACTGGGGGTTGCTGGGAGACTGCCCGTTCGGGCAAAGACTGGGTGCAGGCAGTCCAGGCCAATGCTAGGCCCCCACTGATGTGAGGTGCTTCCTGATTTGGGATTGAACATCAGCCTCTCTGCCCATGGATTTAAGCACTGCTCTCTTGAGCAACACAGATCCACAGATACAATCTTTCATGTGGCAGTTTTTCAGATATTTGAAACCAGCTATCATGTTCTCACCCTTTGGTTTCCATCATCACATATTTGCCTCAACTTCCTTTTTTTCAGGCTAGTCTGTTAAACTAGGTCATGCAAACCACGAAAGCAAAAACCTGGAAACAAACAAACAAAAATCCTACTAGGTAAGGGGCTAGCTTCTCTGTGAGGAGAGCACCGAGTGGCAGATGCCAGAAGACGCCCTTCCTCGCATCTTTCCTATGGAAATCCCACCCCCACCTTCGAAGGAGCCCAGCACAGGCTCTTCCTGGACACAGCGGGTGATGCCCTGAGGCCAGGGAGCCAGGCCCTCCGGGCTTCTGTCCGGCCTTGTACTTGGTGCCTTTGCTTTGTCCTCTTGCTGTCTTTCTCCTTGTCTTGCCACTCTGGCCCACGGTGAGGCAAGACAGGTGGCACCCTGTCTCAAGGAGCCTGGTAGGAAAAGAATAAAGCAGGGCAGCCCCTTTGGGTCCCCTCCCACTGTGGGAGCTTCTCTGTCCTTTCAATAAATCCTGCTTTCAAAAAGAAAAGATAAACCGGGCTTGCTGCCTCAGCCTGTAATCCTGTACTTTGGGAGGCTGAGGTGAGTGGATTGCCTGAGCCCGTGGCTTTGAGACCTCATCTCTACAATAAAATAAAAAAATCAGCCGGGCGTGGTAGCGCATGCTTGTAATTCCAGCTACTCGGAAGAGGCGGAAGGATCGCTGGAGCCCAGCAGGTCGAGGCTGCAGTGGCCAGGAGCGGCCACTGCACTCCAGTCTGGGCGACAGAGTGAGACTCCGC
>NW_007120180.1:50128-61087 GCF_000164805.1 Carlito syrichta
AAAAAAAAAAAAAAAAAAAAGCAGGTGGTGGCCTAGTGGCTTAGGAGCCAAACAAACATGATCAGGGTGTTTTTAGGCTAGAGATGTGGGCGGTTGACGGGAGGGATGAAGACAGCTAAAGGGGACTGAAGGTGGCACACAGGAGTCCCTGCAGGGGCAAGCAGAGGGGTCCAGGTAGAGGGCTGACGTCATGCCTTGGCAAGGAGCAGGGGGCCCTCTGCTGAGACGAGAGGAGGGAGAGTTCGGCAGGGGCCAAGGAAGGCGTGTTGAGGATGAGAGGCCGAGAGCCCCCTCTGGGCGGGGAGCCCGAGGGTGTGTGCAGGGCCAACTCCCAGGCCTCGTGCAGAGTGGGAAGGGTGGAACCTAGGGTGCGGGCGGGGGCGGTGATCGCATACACGGAAACAGACTGGTCAACTTTTGCCTCCAGGGGGAGGTGATTCCTCACTACCCTTCCTCCCATGACACAGGATGGGACTGAAGGCTGCTTAGTGCTGGCAGCAGCTTCAAAGTGAAATGGGATTTTGGAAGCTGAAGCACATCAGGTGTTCTCAGAGGCCTATGGCATGAAACGTTCGTTGGGAAGCACTTTTCTGCGCCACCTAGTCCAGTGTGGGCACCTGGGGGATGGTTGAAAGTTTCCATGGATGAGACTCCGGAATTTTCCCAAAAAGAGAAAGAGGTTTTTTCCATGAGGGGAGCAGATGATCTGGCTCCCCTCCCCGTTTCATCTGCCCCTCACGTGAAGTGGGTCTAGAGAACATCGCTGGCCAGAAAAGCTCTCTTTGAACTTCAGCGACCTGCATGGCAAGGCTGGGAACTTCCTGGGAAGCAGCTTCTGGCCTGCCTGAGCTTCCTGCTGAGGCTTCTCCTGGGAGGCCAGAATCTGAGCCCTGTCTGTCAGTGTGGGTCATCATTGAGCTGAAGAACCCGAGCGCTTCCCTCCAACTGTTTCTGCGGCTTGAGGCCAGGAGAGCGGGCATGTCCCAGGAGGAAGCAGCCAGCAGGCAGCTTCCGCTGCCTCGCTCCTGTGTGTGCACCGCCTGTGTGGGAGCTGGGGCTGCTAGGAACAGACAGCAGCCGCTGTGCACTTCTGCTTTGGCCAGCCCTGCGTGGAGCCTTGTGGCCCAAGGAGGCTGAAATGCAGAGAAGGGTGTTCCAGGAAACATGCGCCCCTGTTGTGCCTACCCTCGCAGGCCTATGTGCTGAGTTGTGTTACCTGGCACTGGACTTAGCGTCATCTCCATTGGCAAATATGGGACCTCTGGGGCGTCTCACGGTCCTGTGTCCTACCCTATTCAGCTCCCTGTCTCAGTTCTTGACTGCTGTTGTGCCTCTCAGTGGCTCCCAATTTCTGAAATGAAGATTAAAAACAAAACTGAAATGCCCTGAGCAGTTCTGCCAGCTCCCAAGTTTTCCACTGGCTTCCTCTGATAGCTGTGGGCCTGGGGAGACTTCCCTTTCCTGCTCCAGGCTGTGGGCCTGTTCACAATGGCCCTGGCACGCTGCCCATCAGTTAACGAGCCTGGCTCTCTGTAGGCCAGTGTGGACTGGAAAAAGTGAAAGTCTCTGGCTGGAAATAAAAGCTCCACAAACCTTTGCTGTTTCCCCTGGGCCCTCCTGGGTCTGTGGCCTGGCCTCCTGTGAGCCAGAGTCCCATCCTAGCTGCTGAGCCAGGGGAGAGTTCAATGGAACTGACAACTGAGGGGTGGGTGCGGGCACTGGGGCTGCCTCGCCCTCGAAGGTCTCACTTGGACACTCGTGTATCAGATGGAGGGCGTTTCATCCTGTCTGGCATAGTCTGGACCGGCTCCTGAGATTTCATCGGTAAGAGTTCATCTTTCTCTCTCATCAGTCCCTCAGAAGAGACACTTTTTGTTTGTTCCCGGTAAAATGTGTAATTCCACCCCCGAGCGGTTGGTCGGGGTTCAGTTGCACAGAAGAGCGCCTGCTTGAGCTGCTTTCAAGAGGAAGGGGCTTCGTGTCTGCTCAGGCTCCTGGAGTCTCCTGGGGAAGGAGGCAGGCTCAAGGTTCCGGCATCCGCGGAGCTCCTCCCTCTTCTGTGATCAGGGAGCCATCAGGCCACAAGCCCAGTGCCCCTCAGCTCTGGCCCGCACCTGTGTCTCAACACTGGCAGAGCCCCAAACGTGAGCCTCTGCTGACGCTGTGGCAGAGAAGCCCAAGGCTCCGGGACTATGCCCAGCAGTGGCAGGAGGCCGCTCAGCCTCACACCTCACAGCACCTCTGCCGGGCTGAATCGAAGGGAGTCTTAGCAGCACGGCTTTCAGCTAATGGGCTTGTGAAGACTGGTAGGCACACTCGAAGGGCAGGCAGGTCTTGAACCTATCCCATCGTGTGCACTCTGTAAAGTGCAGGGGCAAATAGGACTTGCCCAAGTTCCCGCAGGGGCAGGGTTGTGTGGAGGCTTACAGGTGCCGCCCCATGGAGGCCTCCAGAGAAATGGGGTTGCTCATGTCTTCAGTGAGGAGGCTGAGGTAAGAGCTTCAGTCAGTCAGCCTGGTTTGAACCCACGTCCATCTTATTTCAGAGCTTGGCATTTCTCCGTATGCCTCTCTCACCTCCTTAGGGTCGCTGACATGTGGACTGGGTTGCCATAGAACCTGCGGGCTTCCTAACTGTTGTTCAAAGCCAAAAGTGAGGAGCAGGCACCAGGCTGTTGTCTGTAAGCAAAGGGTTAAATGGTGCTCTGTGTCAGCAGGGCTGAAGAAACCACTGCCCTGGAACTTTGCATCACAGTGGCAAGAGGAGTGAGTGGTCTTTGACATCTGGGCTCCTGGAATGTGGAGTCAGGGGTCTCTTTATTATCTCGGCCCAGATTTCCCCTCACCTTCACTTTGTCTTTGCCCAAGCCCTTAGTTGGCCACAAGGCATTTTGTATCCCAGGCCTCCGACTCACCAGTGACCATGGACAAGACAACCAGTGACCATGGACAAGACCATGGACAAGAGTTTGAACCACGTGAAACACGACACTGTTTCCCCTGTGCTGTCAAGGGTCCCTGCCCTCGCCTCCCTCCTGCACCTGGAAAGAAGACAGTCATACTTCCTCAAGGATGGGACTCCATCTTCCACGTGGACCGCTCACTGGGAGCATGTGCCCCGGCAGTTCAGGGAGAAGTTCTGCCTAGCACCACCATATGGAGCAGCCTGGGAGTCAACTGCGGGGCCAGACTGCCTTGGCTGAACCGTGCTGTGAGTCACAAAGCCCGTTTTCTAGCCTCAGTGCTGCCACTGGGTCACTTTATGGCCTTGGACCTCCGTTTCCCCCTCTGCACAGTGTGGGGGATGATGGTGCACCTCCACTGCAGGGGAGCTGTAAGGGTTCATCAAGAGGTAAGGTGTTTTCTAGAAAAAGAAAAGAAAAAAATTGCCTTTTCTGATCTCGTTGCTCTTAGTTCACAGCACAGCATCCCTAGACTTCCACTCGGGGCTGCTTTTGCTAGGGCTTAGAACTCATGGGCAGACTCTTCCATGGGCTGTTTGAGTTCACTGAGAGCCACCATCCTGTGAGTGAGATGCTGAGACAGGAGATGCAGCCGAATTCTATGGCTGCTTTCAGAGCAGTTTTGCTTCTGGCCTCTGCGGTGGAGTCAAGGAGGGAAGGCAGATTACTGAGGCCCTGTGTGAGCCCTGCTGCCTGAGTCGCAGCTGCGGAGGTGGGCTGGGTCGAGGCCTCCAGGAAGAGGCTGGAAGTGAGCTTGGCGGCGAATTCACTAAGGCGTATTCCACATAACCCAGTGAGCCATGTGTCCTGAGCGACTGACTTCGTGAGGAAGGATGAAGTCTGTTTTTTGAAGGATATTTAAAATGATAAACTCTGGCCAGGTGCGGTGGCTCAAGCCTGTAATCCCAGCACTTTGGGAGGCCGAGATGAGGGGATTGCCTGAGCCCATGGGTTTGAGAACAACCTGGGCAACTTGGCGAGACCTCATCTCTACAATAAATCAAAAAATCAGCCAGGCGTGATAGCGTGCACCTGTAGTTCTGGCTACTTGGAAGGCTGAGGCAGGAGGCTCGCCGGAGCCCATCAGGTCAAGGCTATAATCCCACCTATAATCCCACCTATAGCTCACACCTATAATCCCAACACTTTGGGAGGCCAAAGCAAGAAAACTGCCTGAGCCCCTGGGTTCGAGCCAGCCTGGGCAACTTGGAGAGACATCTCTACAATAAGTAAAAAAATGAGCTGGGCATGGGGACGCGTGCCTGTAGTTCCAGCCGCTTGGAAGGCTGAGGCCGAAGGATTGCCTGAGCCCAGCAGGTCAAGCCTGCAGTGGCTGTGAGTGTGCCACTGCACTCCAGCCTGGGCAACAGAGTGAGACTCCAACTCAAAAAATAAAATGATAAACTCCTTAGAAACTGTCTTGCAAAGAGCCACCCTCCCGCCATTCTCTGTTTCCATTGTCGTCGTCTTCCTCTGAGGGCCCTTGGAACCATGGGAGGAGTCTCCCTGGCTCTGGATGCTTGTAGGGTCCCAGCAGCTCGTCAGGCCACCCTCCTCGGGTTATTCAGAGCCTGGTCTGGGCCCTTCCACAGCCTCTGTGGCCAGCGCACTGTCTGCGGTATGATCCTCGACTTCTAGCACGGCTGGTGCCCCTGGTGCTTTGACAAAATTGTGTGTTTCCCAGATCATCCGAGCTGCTGTAGACTAGAGTTCTAACAAAAAAGGAGAGAAGCTGGGCACAGTGGCATGCCCCGGGGACCCCATCTCTACAAAACCAAAACAACTGCCAGGGTAGAAGGAGCCAGGTGCTTCTCAGATCTCCAGTCACCAGACTTGCTCTCACTTCCTCAGCTATTCCCACAGAACATCTTGCCTGCAGCTCTACTTCAGAAGACCTCGCAGTGTGGCCCTGGGCCAGGCTGGAGAAACTAGCCAGTGAGAACATGAGGACAGTAGCCAGCTCTGTCGAGGGATGGTACTTCTGCTGTTCCCCGTGTCCGGGAACCGCTGGATCCTAGAGTGAGGCGGGGGCTGTTGGATTAGAGAGTGGATTAAGGCCTCTTGGGTCTCTGGCTTCCGATATGATGGGAAAAATTCATTCCCTCCAGAACAGGAGAGGGCTCAGGATAAGAGCCCTGTATTTAAGTTTTGAACTGACTAGCAATACTTGTGTGTGGGTATTGTTACAGCTTTTTAAAATCTTATGAAGGTGGGCTCCTCTGGATTGTCTGGTGGACTTAGGAAAGAAAAGACGCAAAATTTTGGCTTCGTTTTTGTCTCATTCTTTGATCATTGAAAGCAACAGAATCAATCAGAAAAAGCTCTTGGGCCAGGGATAGGGAGACCCGATTTCCCAAGAATCCCTTGTGATAGAAAAATGTTCCTCAGTTTTTTGTGAAACACCGCTGCATACTTCTGTCGCTCGGTGACAGGCTAATGTGGTGAAAATACCTGTAAACTGGCTGTATGTTCTCTTGCTGTCAAACAGGGATAATTCCTGCTTCCTAAAACTGTTTCGGTTTTGAGAAATGTAAGTTCCTCGAGTCTCAGTTTCTTCCTCTGTTAAGTAAAGCAAATGCTCACCTCTCAGCACTGTTGAGGGGAGTAAGCGAATAGCAAATGTGAAAATGCCTTGCAGTATGCCTGCCACCTGGGAGGCCTCAAAAAATCCCTGCCAGACCTGTTGCAGGGTGGTGAGCCTCAGATGGGGCGACATCCAACAAAAAGTCAAGTGCGGCGCTCATGCAAGATAACTCACTGCTTGCAGCAGCCAGGAGGGGTGTGAGCGGCTAGGGAAGGAGGGAGGTGTCCTCTTGACTCGTAGTCTGACTGTCACCCAGGCTGGAGTGCAGCGGCACGCTCATGGCCACTGTAGCCTCGACCTGAACCTGCTGGGCTCAGGTGATCCTCCTTCCTCAGCTTTCCAAGTAGCTGGAACCACAGGTGTGTGCCACCATGCCCAGCAAATTTTTTGATTTATTGTAGAGATGATGTCTCGCCATATTGCTCAGGCTGGTCTCAAAGCCCTGAGCTTAGGCAGTCCTCTTGCCTTCACCTCCCATATATAGTGCTGGGATGACAGGCGTGAGCCACCATGCCCAGCTGGGAACAAGTTTTTTTAAAAGCTGCTCTGAAGCCAGGTGCTGTGACTCACATCTGTCATCTCAGCATTTTGGGAGGCAGAGGTGAGAGGATTGCCTGAGCCCAGGGGTTCAAGACCAGCCTGGGCAACCTGGCGAGACCTCGTGTCTACAATAAATAAGAAATCAGCCAGGCAACTTGAAAGGCTTAGGTGGAAGGATCACCTGAGCCCAGCAGGTTGAGGCTGCGGTGGCCATGAGCATGCCACTCACTGCACTCCAGCCTGGATGACAGAGTGAGACAGACAAAAAGGTTGCTCTGACCACCAGCTTGGGTGGGCTTCCTGGGGCTTCTTCTGGCCAGAGGTGCCGCAGGCCTGCCCTGTCCCCAGAGTGTTTCCCATGAGGAAAGGGCTCGCTTTAGGCAGCTGCAGCATGCTGAACTCCAGGGCCGTGACCCTTCTGTGTCGCCTCGGACCACCGGGCCTGCCTGCCCGTCCTGACTCCAGTTGAAAGCCTCGCTTCTGTGCTGCAGGCTCCCAGAACGCTGGCCGAAGCTCGCCGCCTCCCGGCTACGTCCCCGAGCGGCAGCAGCACATCGCCCGGCAGGGGTCCTACACCAGCATCCACAGCGAGGGGGAGTTCATCCCCGAGACCAGCGAGCAGTGCGTGAGTACGGGGGCGGCATGGCCACGGTGGGGCCTTCTGCATGGTGGCGCCATGCAGACCTGAGGGTTTGAGCGCCACCCAGCAGAGCTTTGGTAAACCAGGCCTGCCCAGACACGGGTAATTCCTCTTAGGGGCCAAATAGCAGTTCCCGCCAAAGACAGGATCAGACTCCCTGGCCTGCTTGGTGTTGGTACGCACTTGACAAACTTCCCTCTTCGTGGTCCTCTGTTCCCCTGAGGAGCTGGGACTACAGGCACACGCCACAGCACCCCGCCTGTTTCAGCAGAGTTTTAACGTGACCAGTCCTGAACGGGCAGGTTGTGTTTTCCATCGGCTCGATCTTAGTTTTGCTGTTTCCGAATTACATTGTATGATTGGTTAGGATGACCTTTGATGGTGGTACACAGTTGTGTTAATTATCTGTTGCTATGTAACAAACTACCACACACTTGGAGGCTGAAAAGGACATGCATTCACTGTTCTACAGTTTCCCTGGGTCAGGGTCCAGGCATGACCCACCAGGCCCCTTGCTGGGGGTCACACAAGCTACAGTCAAGGCGTCAGCCAGGTGCATGCCTTTCAGTCTGGAGCTCTCTTCCAAGCTCGTGTGGTTGATGGCAGAACATCCATGGACTCCCAGAGAGGACAGGCCTTGAGAAAGAGGCTGAGGATGGCTGTGGCTGGGACCGCCCGGGCTTCCCCAGCACCTGCCTCCTCAGCTGAAGGGAGCTGCTCCTGCTAGTGGGCCATCCAGGACCGGCCTGCTGGATAGGGCAGACCCTCAGCCCCTGTAGTGAAAGGCTTTCGTGAAAAGTGAAGCTATGATCAGTTTGTGTAGTTTTTTCTTTCATCAGACTTAGGTAGCGGTTGCTTCCACCAGCTGATTTTGAAAAAGAGCAAAGCATGAGTCATACTAATTTTGAGGCTTTGTTTTTGCACCAAAAATTGCACTGGCACAGCGGAATGCCTTCCCTTCCTCTGGACGCTACGGCGCTGTCACCTGCCGGGCTGCTTCTGAGTGCGCACCCAGGCTGGCGGCTCCCCAGGCCTCTCTGGAGCCCGTGCTGCCCTTCCTCCTCCAGCACCGACGTCTCTTTCTGCGCTCACTGGCCTCACTGGCCAAACGTGCACCTGGCGGATTGCAAGCAGTTCTTCCCGGGTTTGTTTCGCCCACTTCGCATATCCTATATCCTTAGGGACGGCGGCATTCTGCTTTGCAGTTAGTTTGCCTTGTTGGCAGATTTTTAAAAATCCTATGTGACAGTGTGACCTAAAGCATTTGGAGTTACGGGTGGTGACGGACTCTGGTATTAAATGGAAAGAGATATTGGAGTTGAAAACTGATTTTATGAAGGCTACTAGTGGATTTTGCTTCCATATGTAATGTTCAACCCGGGAGCTCAGATAATGAATACTCTGAAATGGAAGATCCTGCCTGGCCCCTACCCTTCTGTGGGCAGCCCCACCCCACCCCTACCCTTGAACGGCACAGAACCCACCCTGTCTCTACCCTTACAAGGGCAGGCCCTGCCCCACCCTGGAGAAAAGGCTGTGCCAAGGGCTTTTTTTTTTCTACTGCACTTGACCGGGGCCAGAGAAATAGTTTCATTCATGTGGAGACCTATCACTTCTGCACTGGAACTGGGACCTGGCACGTTTCTGTTCTGATTGCAGGCAAGTCTCCTAACCTTTCCAGGCCTGTAGTGTTCATCCGTGAAACGGGACAATGCTTGTCTGTAAATTACCACTCATGGAGTGTAACTGGGGCACAAAGGTCCCACCCGAGTTCACTGGGAGGTCCGGCAGGGGAGGGCCGTCTCAACACCAGGTTCCAGTGCAGACAAGGCAAGAACATGCCATGGAGAAGCCGCATCTCTGGGATGCCAGCCAAGTGTTTTCTCCCTCCCGGAAACTTTCCCTTCATACTGATGGGGAGCCCAGCACCTTCCCAGCCATCTTTCCCACAGTGTGGGGAGACAGAGGGCACTTTTGTGTTTTGACAAAAAGGATGATTTGCTGGCTCTGGCTGGGTCACAAAGCCTGGGCCACATGCCTTGCCTTACAGATGCTGGATCCCCTGAGCAGTGCAGAAAACTCCTTGTCGGGAAGCTGCCAGTCCTTGGACAGGTCAGCAGACAGGTATGGGACTGTGGGTGGTCTGGGGGCTCTCTGTGTGCATATTTTTGGAACCGACGGGCTAAGGAAAGAGAGGAAGCCAGTGGTATTTTCAAGCTAGCTGCTGATCCTCAGGCCCAGGGCTGAAACATCATGCTTCTAGAAAGCCCATACCTCCACTTCCCAAACGCCGAGAGAATGTTATGTTTGTCTAATTAAGTGGATGTAATGATAGCTCATATAGTAGTGGCTCGTGTATTAAGCGCTCGCTGTCCTGCTCTGAGTGCTTATGTATCTTGACTTTCACGTAACACATGCCGCTCTTGGCTTCTTGGCCTCGCTGCTGTGATCTGAGCTGAGAAGCAATGGACGGCGCATGTCTTCAGGGGAAGACTGAGTTCTCATCCATTGGTTTATTTTTATTTTTTCCTCCAAGTGTCTCTGGCGGCTTAAGAAACCGAAGTCAAGAAGCACAACCTCCATCCGCTCTGCCTAGCATGCCACACTGCTTGGAGTGTGTCCGCTCTTGTGCTTTGGTGGGAGACGAGCTGTCCTCACATACTGAGTGGCGGCCATACTGGGAAGCCTTGGTGCCCGTCAGGCTGAGGGCTGTGGTCACGGGCCCTGGAGCAGGTCTGGGGACTTTTTCTTCGGGCAGTGGATTGACCGTTCATGGGAGGGGATCCTGTGACTGTGGCCTGGAGCCACGGGTGGCTCCGTTTCCCTCTGGGGGTCGTCGGGCACAGTGGTGGTTGCTTGTTGTTTCCAGTTTGGAGCCTTGTTTGGGGCTTGCTCTCCAACCAGGGGCAAGAAGGCAAGTGCAGGAGCTGCTGTCACACACCGAGGACTCTGCCAGGGCAGGGCTGCCCGCCAGGAGGGGCAGGGTCTCACAGTGGGGGAGCCAGGGAGCAGTCCCTCGAGGGCCTGAGGCCTGGCACGCAAGGCCACTGGCGGATGTGGGCGGGCCGCCGAGTGCGCCGGCTCTTCCTTCCTGGGCTGTTCCTCTGCCCCTGCACTTCTGGTGTCCTTGCACTCCTTGCTGCTTCTCGCTGGGAATGGTCTGGATTTCTTCTGTGAGGCCTGGCCCGACTCAAGTCCTGGCGGACCTCGGTGCAGTCCTAGCTCCGGCAAATACTCACTGAACAACCTCAGACAAGTCCCTTAACCGCTTTGTTCCTCATCTCTCCATCACTAAAATGGGGTGGTACTTTCCTCTGAAAGGAGGGTGCCTAGTTTGGAGTCACACACCTGGGTCTGAAGTCTGGCCTGTTGCTGACTAGCTGTGTCCTTGGGCACTCGGAGCCCCCACCCTAGAGTCTCTGTAAAGACTGGAGACAGTGTAGCAGCGTGCAGCGGCCAGGGTCTGCTCTTCTCTTCCTTGAATTATACCGTGTTTCCTACCTCGCAGGGCTGAGGAGTCGGGAGAAAAGGCTCCCTTTGTGCAACAGGCAGGAAGCAGCCATCTGGGAATGGCCATGCTGTTGCTGCCTTGTGACTGCCTTGGGCCCAGGATGCTTTGCGGCTCTTTGTCGGTTTCAGAGGTGGAAGAAAGGCCCAGGAGGGCAGGCATGTGGCCGAGCTGGCATTTGGTGGGACGGGTTCGGCCGCCGGGCCCCTGCTGGGCTCAGACTGGTGACGGGAGGCCAGAGGAAGCAGGAGGCCAGGCTCAGAAAGCCACGTTCCTCTCAGACTATTGGGGGAGGCGGAAAGGGAGCCACCCGGATGCCCTGCTGGGCACTCAGGAGTTGCGCAGAGGTTGTGCTGAGATTTCTTCTTGTTTCGCCAGCCCATCCTTCCGGAAGTCGCGCATGTCCCGTGCCCAGAGCTTCCCCGACAACAGACAGGAGTACTCGGGTGAGCCCGCTGGTGTCTGGTGGGGCCCCGAGCTGGCGGCCTCCTCCCGGGCCTGCTGCTCCCGGGGGCTCTAGTGGCCCAAGCCCGGGCCCGGAGCTAGCGACTGCCCTTCCTCACGCAGATCGGGAAGCTCAGCTCTGTGACAAAGGGGTCAAGGGCGGGACCTACCCGCGGCGCTACCACGTGTCCATGCACCACAAGGACTACAGCGACGGTGAGTGCGCCCGGCGCGCCCCCGCCGGCTCCCCGAGGAAGGCCCGCTCGCGCTCTCCCAGCGGG
>NW_007120180.1:61178-61432 GCF_000164805.1 Carlito syrichta
GTGGCGGGGCTGCGGCATGGCCCTCACTGCAGGGGCTCTTCCAGGCGGCTCGGCCAGCCCCACGAGGCTTGTCAGGCAGCCGGGCCGGCGAGCAGCGAGCTGTGGCCGGGTCTCCGGAGCCGGCTGCTTCCTGCTTCTTGCCTTTGCTCTGCCTCCGGGAGTGCTGGGGACGGCCGCTGTGCAGCCAGAGCCAGGTGGGAGGGCACAGGTGGGCAGAGCCGGTGTCCTCTCCCGCGCCTGGCGAGGCCATCTGT
>NW_007120180.1:61535-63557 GCF_000164805.1 Carlito syrichta
GTCTCTGACGTGCCGCCCCGGCCCCACCCCTTTCAGGCAGAAGAACCTTTCCCCGAATCCGGCGTCACCAAGGCAACCTGTTCACGCTGGTGCCCTCCAGCCGCTCCCTGAGCACGAACGGCGAGAACATGGGTCTGGCCGTGCAGTACCTGGACCCTCGCGGGCGCCTGCGGAGTGCAGACAGCGAGAACGCCCTTTCTGTTCAGGAGAGGACTGTGCCAACCAAGTGTGAGGAGCTGCCCGGCCAGCAGGAGGCCCGGCTGTGGGGGAGGGGAGCCCCTCCCCACTGCCCTGGAGACGCCAGGACCCCAGGCCTGATTCCACTGTCGGGGACGGCCACTGCCCCTCTCGTCTCTCTGAGCTCTTCCTGTTAGACTGAAGAACACGCCCTGGTCCCTGCTGTGTGAAGATGCTTGGGGTGCTGGAAGTCGGGAGGCGATGGGTGCAGAGGGCTTGTCACCGTGGCTTAGTTGGTCCCCTGCTTCTCGGGGCCTGACTTGCCACCCGAAGACCAGGGCCCGGGGCTGCACCGGACTAGGGTGGAGAGGCTGAGCTGGGAGATGCTAGGGGGCCAGACCGGAGCGGGCGCCGGACAAGCAGCAGGACATCAGAAGTGAGGGGCTTGAAGTAACGCTCCCCTTCTGTCCTCCTGCAGCTCCCAGTGCCCCCATCAACTGGCGCCGGGGGAAGCTCCTGGGCCAGGGTGCCTTCGGCCGAGTCTACCTGTGCTACGACGTGGACACGGGACGCGAGCTTGCTTCCAAGCAGGTCCATTTCGACCCCGACAGTCCCGAGACGAGCAAGGTACTGTCTGTGACTCCCACCTCTGCCATCAGAGCGCCCGTTGCCACCAGTGCTTGCGAGGCTGTGGGTCACGTCCCGGGCCATCCTTTCTCTGTCCCCGCTGTGGCCTCCTGGGCCCTGGGATGAGGGACTGTGGGCCCCGAGCCCCAAGCACCTGGGGAGACCCTGGGGGCCCAGCCAAGGCCAGAGCACCCCGCAGGGCAAGCTGAGAGGTGGCGCTCGGGCCCTGGTGAGCAGACGCCTCTGCCCAGGCCTCAGGGTGCCTGGTCTGGCTCTGGAGGAGTCCCCAGCCTGTGGCCTGCGCTTCCCGAGTGAACGAGGACACTGGCGCCCGAGCTGAGCCCCCCGGCTCTGGCTGCCTCCTGGCTGCCCCTTCCATGTGTGGCATGCTGCCATCCTGGGACGGCCGCACGGTGGTCCGGGCTGCGCCTTGGAGAGGGCCAGGGCCCCCTTTCTCCGGCCCAAATCCCTAAGGCAGGGCCCTGAGGCCACCCCGGTGGGCTGGGCCCTGGAGCCAAGGCGACCCCGCCCCGCAGGAGGTGAGTGCCCTGGAGTGCGAGATCCAGCTGCTGAAGAACCTGCAGCACGAGCGCATCGTGCAGTACTACGGCTGCCTGCGGGACCGGGCCGAGAAGACGCTGACCATCTTCATGGAGTACATGCCGGGGGTAGGTGCCTGCGGGCAGGAGACACGCCCAGGGCCGGCCCCGGGCTGCGGCCACCCTCGCCACGGCCCTGCCCGCCCAGGGCCCGAGGCCCCGGGGAGCAGGACTTGGGTCGGTCCGGCCTCAGCCGCGGGAGCGAGAGGACGAGGGTCCCAGGCCACCCCTCCCGAGCTGGTGGCGCCAGCGCGTCGTCCAGCAGGTGTGGCCCTCGCTCGCACGGGAAGAGCTTTCCACACGCTTCCCCATGCTGCCCAGCAGCGCCAGCGGAGCACCCGCATGTCCAGTGGGAACGGGACGGTCACTTGGCCGCGGTGCTAGAGGCCGGAGCAGCTTGCCCTCGTCCTCCTCCCTGAGTGCCGTCTCGCCTCCGCGCAGGGCTCCGTGAAAGACCAGCTGAAGGCCTACGGGGCTCTGACGGAGAGCGTGACCCGCAAGTACACCCGGCAGATCCTGGAGGGCATGTCCTACCTGCACAGCAACATGATTGTGCACCGCGACATCAAGGGTGAGCGCAGCGCAGCGGCTGGGACCCAGGCCCGGCCCCGTCGGCCGC
>NW_007120181.1:0-805 GCF_000164805.1 Carlito syrichta
GGATTTTGCAGCAACCTGGATGGATTTGGAGTCGAACATACTCCGCGATTTATCACAGAAACAAAGAACAGTGTTCCATATGTTCTCACTCATAAGAGGAACTTGAACAATTATAATGCTATAAGAAAGTGACTGGCCATAATGGGAAACTGTTGGTGGTGGGGTGGGTTGTCAGTTGAGGGGAGAGAGTGCTAGGGGAGAGAGTGCTAGGGGAGAGAGTGGCATGTCTCATTATCAGGGGTACCTGCATGATCAATGTTTGTATACCTAACACTGAATTGTATCTCACATCTTTACAATAATTTTTCTTTTTTTAAAAGGTTGCTAGCCAAGAGTTCCTTAAACACTGGTACTTCAAATCCTGAGTGAGGCTATTAAAAATATATTATCTTGGGCATGTAAATTTGTTAAGATCATCATTAAATTTTTAAAAATTAATGTTCTAATACTCTAAGTAACAGATTGGCAGTACTGGAATCTGACAGGGGAAAGGGTGCACACCTCATCAAAAAGGGTACCTGCATAATGAACATTTGTACACCTAACCCTGAATTGTACACCATATCTGTAATACAGAAATAAAAATATTTTAAAAAGTAAACACATACACTCACCTATTGATAATTATTTGAAAATTTTACAATTCTCCAAAAATATAAAAAAAATAATAAAATTAGTGCTAAGTTTTACGTAACTTTAATCTTTTAAAAAGCTTAATCTTGATAATACTGAGGCCCATGTTGTAAACATTGTTTGCAGTATTTCATTGTGCATGCTATGTTTGAGCTTATGCCTATTTTAAAAA
>NW_007120182.1:0-662 GCF_000164805.1 Carlito syrichta
ACACTGATAACTCCCCAGGGAGCCCCTCATATTCTCCCTCAAGAGACTGCTGAGCTACCTGCAGCCCAGGCCCACCAGATACTTGTGAGCAGGGCCCCTCGGGACAGAGGCGTCCTGGATATTGCCGCCCACCCGTGACCCTAGGCATCCTCCCAAGATCCAAGTCCTCCTGAGACGCTGATGTGTGTTGCTGTCCCGAAATCGGCGCACCCCCTTGCGACGCGGGGAGCTAAAGGGAACACGGATCAGGCGAGGCCTAAGTGCCTGCCCTGGGGCAGAAGGAGCCAAGGAAGCCTATGGTAGGCTGCCCTCCCTTGAGATGGCCTCCTGTCCCAAGACTCACCGGATCCGTGAACAAGCTTAGCTGCTTACATCGAAGAGATCTGGCTAATCAGGGTGGAGCGACCCTAGGGGTCGTCGGTGCCGTCGCCCGTCTATCGTGGAGCTGGTACTTCAAGGGGCATCGTGGGAGCCCCAGGCCCCGTTCCCCAGGAAGGAGGTGGGGGAGCTTTGGGTGTTCCGAAGTCAGCGCCGCTTCTGGATTTCTCAGGCTGCCTGGCAAATCGCGAACCTGAATCCGGAGCCTTGGGTCCCATGGGAGGGCGCGGGGCCGGAGAGAAAAACGGCCGCTGGGGATTGTCGCTCCGCGAGACACCCCGCGA
>NW_007120183.1:0-646 GCF_000164805.1 Carlito syrichta
CAGCACATTTGAGTTCCTTGTAGATTCTAGATGCTAGGCCTTTGTCAGATATACAGTTGGCAAATATTTTTTCCCATTCTGTGAGCTATCTTTCTCTCTTGATAGTTTCTTTTGCTTTGCAGAAGCTCATTTAATTTCATGAGGTCCCCCTTGTCTATTTTATTTCTTAAGGTATTAGCCTTTAGTGTTCTGAATAGGGAATTGTTCTCAGTTCCAAGTTTCATAAGGGTGTCTCCTGCACTTTCTAAGATTCTTATAGTTTGAGGTTATACATTCAGGTCTTTGATGCATTTAGCATAAATTTTTGTGAATGGTGATAGGTAGGGGTCCTGTTTCAATCTTCTATATGTGGTCAGCCAGTTTTCCCAGCACCATTTACCGAATAGGTTCTCCTCTCCCCAGTGGTGTTGTTGGAGGCTTTGTCAAAGATGAACTGGTTGAGGAATTGAGGCTTTGCTTCCAGAATCTCTATCCTATGCCATTGGTCTGTATAGTTGTTCTTGTACCAGGCTGTTTTGATTACACTAACCTTATAGTAAATTTAAAGTCTGGAAGTGTGATACCTCCTGCTTTGTTTCTTTTGCTAAGGATTGTTTTAGCTATTTGTGGTTGTTTATGTTTCCTACGAATTTCTGTATTGTCATTT
>NW_007120184.1:0-776 GCF_000164805.1 Carlito syrichta
CCAAGTAGCTGGAATTACAGGCATGCGCTACCATGCCCAGCTGATCTTTTGATTTATTGTAGAGATGAGGTCTCGTCAAGTTGCCCAGGCGGGTCTTGAACCCACGGGCTCAGGCATTCCACTCACCTCAGCTTCCCAAGGCATGGGATTACAGGCTGAGCCACCAAGCCCAGCCACAGAATTAGCTTTAAAAAAAAAAAACTGGTTAACGCTGGCTTTTAAATCTTTCAAGTTTAGCTAAATGCTGACAAGAAAGGTCCTCAACTACACTATATTAATATTGTTGCAAAGGCCATGTTGAAATTGAAGTCACAGGAGGGGAGAGAAATTTAAAGACACAGATAGAATCTATAAACAAAGATAGTAGCTAGATTTTTTTAAAAATGCATACACGGAGCAGCACTCCAAATGATAGCATATTTCTCTTCAGAAACCATGGAAGTCAGAAGACAATAGAAGGACATCTTTAAAAGGCAGGAAGGAAAAAACTAATGACCCAGAAGTCTATGTTCAGCTGAGCTGTCCTTCACAAATGAAGGAAAAAATAGAAACTTTTTAGATGAACTAAAAAATGAAAGAATTCACTACCATTATGCCTGTACCACAAAAAATACTGAAGGAAATTCTTCATATTGAAAGGAAATGATACCAGATGGCAACTCAGTGCTACAACAAAAGAACTGCAGAACACACATTCTTTTTAAGTGCACAGGAATTTTCAACCACATGTGATACCACTAACATATTTTAATAAAATTTAAATGCTGGAAATTTGA
>NW_007120185.1:0-817 GCF_000164805.1 Carlito syrichta
ATTTCTCACCTACTCATATTTGACAAAGCCTCCACCACCAACGACTAGGGAGATGAGAACCTATTCAGTAAGTAGTGCTGGGAAAGCTGGCTGACAACATGCAGAAGACTAAAACAAGACCCCTACCTATCCCCATACACAAAAATAAACTCTAAATGGATCAGAGACATAAATGTCAAACCTCAAACTATATGAACTTAGAAAATGCAGGAGACACCCTTATGGAACTGACAACCTATTCCTGATCAAAGCCCGAAGTGCCCAGGCCATAAGATATAAGATAGACAAGTGGGACCTCGTTAAACTGACAAGCTTCTGCAAAGTCAAAGAAACCAACAAGAGAGTAAGGAGACAGCACACAAACTGGGAAAAAATATTTGCCAACCTTATGTCTGGCAAAGGCCTAGCATCTAGGATCTACAAGGAACTCAAATGTGCTGAAAGAAACAGACTCATTTCAAAGCGGGCAAAAGATATGAATAGACAGTTCACAAAAGATGTATGAGTAGTCAACAGATAAATGAAAGAATGCCTAGCCTCACTAGTTATAAAGAAATGCAACTTAAAACTAAATTGAAATACCACCTAACAACAGTCAGGATGACCATATCTCAAAAAATAACAGTTGCTGGAGAAGATGTGGTAAAAGGGAACACTTATACACTGTTGGTGGGAGTGTAAACTACCAGAAATTCTGTGGAAAACATTGTGATGATTACCAAAAGATCTAAAAATCAACCTTCCATATGACCCCACAGTACCCCTACTGGAAATATACCTGGAGCAACTCATATGACTTTATGAAAAAGATACCTGA
>NW_007120186.1:0-739 GCF_000164805.1 Carlito syrichta
CTCTCCAGACTCATTCAATTTCCAGTCGAAATCTTATTCTCTGAAACATAGAGAAATCTAGTTTAATTAAATTAACACAATGAAATTAGTTAAGGATTCAGGATGTGTCTGAGTTAGTACCAGCTACATCAATTAGGTAAACTTTAGGTATTTTTTTTGTTTATGAAAACTCATGTGTGCCTGGAAATGCTAAGTGTTCCTGTGCGTAAACCTTATTCATAATTTGGTGCAATGTCTGTGTGACACAAAGTCGCTAGTTGTGAGATACACATACACACACATGTATATATGAAAATTGCATATGTGCATATAGAAACATATGTTAAGTGTCTTTCTAAAAGTTTGAAGGAACCATGTCCAAACCAATTCACTTTCAAAGACACCCCATGTAATGGTTTCACTCTTGTGCTACCTCAGTTAAGTATTATGAAATTTTATCAACTTTGCATTTTCCTTCATCTGATTTACAAAAGGTAATTTTCAGACATCAATAAATACTATCTTTGTTTCCACTTTTTAAAAAGAATAAAAATATCACAAACATTGAATATTTTTTAAAATAAAAATATACTCTAGACTTGCATTTTTTGTTCCAGCATATAAGAAGTGTAGAAGTGCCACTTTATTCTAACAAGTTAAAATCTCAACAAAATGAAAAATGAATTCTTCTTAGATCCAGCTCTAAGTCAGATCACAGGGAAAACTAGGGTCCCTGAAATTATACACATATACAGATTTA
>NW_007120187.1:0-324 GCF_000164805.1 Carlito syrichta
TGACATGGATGTTTCAATTTGGAAAGACAATGTGTGTGTGTGTGTGTGGGTGTGTGTGCGCGCGCGCGCACGTGCACCACACGTGTATGGAGTGTAAATCACTTAGTTGAAAATAGATTTGGAAGTTTCATATGTAAATAAATGCAATCATGCATAGATTTGAAAAATAAATAATTATCTTCACCTTATCCTGAAGCTTTGCTGCATTTGTTTGAGTAGGTTGTGCCTATAGTCGGGACCAGTTTCATTGAAATAAACCAACCGTTCCCTCAAGACCAGCTTTCCTAACCTGGGCTGACCCCCCAAGATCCCCTGCTTGCACTA
>NW_007120188.1:0-758 GCF_000164805.1 Carlito syrichta
ACTATAAGAACCATAGAAAATGCAGGAGACACCCTTATGGAAATTGGAACTGGCAACTAATTCCTGATCACAACCTCAAGTGTCACTGTCATAAGAGATAAGATAGATAAGTGGGACCTCATCAAACTGACAAGCTTCTGCAAAGTCAAAGAAACCATTGAGAAAGCAGAGAGACAGCCCACAGATTGGGTAAACATATTTGCCAACTGTATATCTGACAAAGGTCTAACATCTAGGATCTAAAAGGAACACAAATGTGCTGAAAAGAACAAAATAAACAACCCCATTACAAAGTGGACAAAATATATAAATAGACACTTCTAAAAAAAAAGACATATGAGCAAGCAAGAGATATATGGTAAAATATTCAGACTCACTAGTCATCAAAGAAATGCAAATTAAAACCACACTGAGATACTACCTAACTCCAGTCAGGATGGCCATCATTGATAACTCAAAAAAACACAACAGATGCTAAAGAGGATGCAGGGAAAAGGGAATATGTCTACACTGTTGGTGGGAGTGTAAACTAGTACAACCCTCTGTGGAAAACAGTTTTGTGATTCCTAAAATATCTAAAAATTAACCTCCCATATGACCCTGCAATCCCACTACTGGGAGTATATCTGGAGGAACTTAAATCACTTTATGAAAAAATATCTGCACACATATGTTTATTGCAGCATTATTCACAATAACAAAAACATGGGACCAACCAACCATGCTGCCCATGGAAAGAGGACTGGATAAAAAATGTG
>NW_007120189.1:0-627 GCF_000164805.1 Carlito syrichta
CAAATGTTCAACCTCACTAATCATCAGGGAGATGCAAATCAAAATCACACAGAGATACCACCTAACTCCAGTCAGGATGGCAATTATCAATAACTCAAAAAATAACAGTTGCTGGAGAGGGTCTGATGAAAAGGGAACACTTCTACACTGTTGGTGGGAGTGCAAACTAGTGCACCCTCTGTGGAAATCAGTGTGGTGATTCCTAAAAGCTCTAAATATTGACCTCCCATATAACCCCACAATTCCCCTACTGGGAATATACCCTGAAGAACTCAAATCACTCTATCAAAAAGATACCTGCATGCGTATGTTTATCACAGCATTGTTCACAATAGCAAGAACCTGGAAGCAACCACGCTGTCCATCAAAAGAGGACTGGATTAAAAAAATGTGGTACTATGTAGTCATAAAAAAGAACAGAGCCGGGCTCGGTGGCTCAGCCTGTAATCCTGCGCCTTTGGGGGGCTGAGGTGAGTGGATTGCCTGAGCCCGCGGGTTCGAGACCCGCCTGGGCAGCGAGACCTCATCTCTACAATAAATCAAAAAATCAGCCGGGCGTGGTGGCGCACGCCTGTAATTCCGGCTACTCGGAAGGCTGAGGCGGAAGGATCGCCGGAGCCCAGCGGG
>NW_007120190.1:0-538 GCF_000164805.1 Carlito syrichta
ACCTGCTGGACTCCACCAATCCTTCCACCTCAGTCTTCCAAGTAGCTGGAACTGCTGGCATGCGATACCACACCCAGCTAATTTTTGATTTATTGTAGAGATGAGGTCTCACCAAGTTGCCCAGGTGGATCTCGAACCCGTGGGCTCAGGCAATCCACTCACCTAAGCCTCCCAAGACGTGGGATTACAGGCTGAGCCACCGAATCCAGCTCAAAATCATGTTAATGATTCTAAAGTAGGTACACATAACTGTTCATGAGTATGTTCTTGATTAGTGAAACATCAGTTGTGTTTATATGTATTTGTTACCTATATGAGGTCCTTTTGATTTCAGAAGGAGCGGGTAAAGGCCAGCTTGCACATTTCTTCTGCTTTTTCTTACTTTTATATTCAGACAGAAAATGTGAAAAGGGCCATCCTTTTATCATATCAGTAGCTAGAATAGTCTGCCAAACTTGGTAAGATTGCTTGTCAATAGGGAGAAAATCTTGCTGTAGATTTTGAGTAAGATGTTAAAATGTGTGTGTGTGTGTGTGTG
>NW_007120191.1:0-734 GCF_000164805.1 Carlito syrichta
GCTCTACCAACTATGTATGGAACATTAAAAATACACATTTGCTTACTTTTTTCAAGTTTAAACTTTACATGAATGAAATATACATTTACTTTTTTTAAAGCTTAAGAATTCCATTATAATTTTTTATTTATTGATTTTAAATCAATATTTTAAATTATGGTTTTGTGGGGTACAGTTAAAGGTTAGGTGTACAATTACATTTCATTCAGGCACCCTGTTGATAAGAGGTGTTTCCCCTTCCCCAGACAGATATTTGCTACTGTTAATCCCATCCTCTTCCCCTCCCATAGTTTCCCAGTACCATCAGTCATTTTCTTATAGTATTACATTGGATGTTCAAGGTTCATTATATGAGTGAGAACATGTGATACTCAGATCTTTGTTTCTGTGAGAGGTCACTCAGTATTATAGACTCAAGTTCCTTCCTGGTTGCTGTGAAAGGCAGCAAGAGAAAAAGACCAGACTACCCACCAGGGAAGACCAATTAGAATAGCAGCAGATTTATCCATGGAAACCCTTCAGGCTAGGAGAGCCTAGAGCCCTATCTTCAAAGTTCTAAAAGATAAACAATTTCAACCAAGAACAACCTACCCAGTCAAACTAAGCTTCATTAGTGAGGGAGAATGGAAATCTTTTCCAGATATCCAATCCCTAAGAACCTACGCTGCCACCAGACCACCTCTACAAGAAACACTTAGAAGTACTGAACACAAAGAAAAAGAAAAAAGACAACA
>NW_007120192.1:0-811 GCF_000164805.1 Carlito syrichta
CAGGTATTTCTTGTTGGAGAATGGATGGTGTGTGAGTGAGCAGTGAGTGAGCATACGTGTTTGTGAGAGAGAGAGGTTGGGAGAAATAGGTTCACTTTGGGTGTGTGAGTTTTAGGAATGCTTATCATTATTCAGTTAGCTACTTTCTTGAAATACATAACTATTTTTGCTAGCCACCAAAATGGGTTATTTGTGATCAACTATTAGAAACTCATACTCCAAGAAACTTTTCTGTTGACCAAATGACAACATGTGCATTTTTAATAAATCTGAATATTTTTAAGATTTGTAATTGAGCTTATGAATATTGTAGGAATAAATTTTAAAATTACCACAAAATAGCTTTTTTGTTCTGGTTACAGTAGTTTTCTTTTTTTATTGATATGTAATAATTGAATATATTTTTGGTGTGCATGTGACATTTTAATACATGTATACAGTGTTTAATTAGGGTAACTGGTATCTCTGTCAACTTAAACACTTAATCTTTTCTCTGTATTGGGACCATTACTGTTCTTCTTTTCTAGTTACTTTGAAATATACAGTAGATTATTGTTAACTATGATTTTCCTACTGTACTGTCAAATACTGGACCTTTTTCCTTCCCTCTAGCTAAATTTTTGTGCTTCTTAACCACCTACTCTTTCTTAACTCCACTCCATTTTGTTCTCTGCCTCTGGTAACTGTCATTCTACTCTCTGTAATGAGAGCATACATATTTGTCTTTCTGTGCCTGGCTTATTTCACTTAATGATGGTCCAGTTTCATTCCTGTTGCTGCAAATAACCGGATTTAATTCTTTTTTATGACT
>NW_007120193.1:0-784 GCF_000164805.1 Carlito syrichta
CCTTATGGAAATTGGAACTGGCTTCCAATTCCTACTCAGAACCCTAAAGGCCAATACCATAAGAAATAAGATAGACAAGTGGGACCTCATCAAACTAATGAACTTCTGCAAAACAGAAGACACCATCAAGAGAGCAGGGATACAGCCCACAGAATGGGAAATATTATTTGTCAACTGTATGTTTTACAAAGGTCTAACATCTAGGATCTACAAGGAACTCAAATCTTGAAAGAAAAAAAAATAGTCTCTTTAAAAAGTGGACAAAATATATGAAAAGACACTTCTCAAAAGAAAATATATGGGCAGCCAGCAGACACTTGAAAAAGTGCTCTGCCTCAGGCCTCAGAGAAATGCAAATCAAAACCACATAGAGATACCACCTAACTCCAGTAAGAATGGCTATCATTAACATAACAAACAACAACAGATGCTGGCAAGGATGTGGAGAAAAAGAAATTCTTCTACAGTGCTGGTGGAAATGCAAACTAGTGCAGCCTCTTTGGAAGAAAATATGCGATTTCCAAATGAACTAGAAATTGATCTGCCATATGACCCAGCAATCCCCCTATTGGGAATATACCCAGAGGAACTCAAATCATTCTATAGAAAAGATGCCAGCACAGGTATGTTTGTTGCAGCTCTATTCACAATAGCAAAAACATGGAACCAACAATGCTGTCCATCAATGCTGGACTGGATAAAAGAAGTGTGGTACATATACACAATGGAATATTATGCAGTCATAAAGAAAGACAAATATATGGACTTTGCAGCAAGTTGGATA
>NW_007120194.1:0-741 GCF_000164805.1 Carlito syrichta
CAACTTGAAACTAATTTCCTTTCCAAATAGGCATAAAGATCGCTACAATCATTTTTTACCTTTCAAATTACAAAATTGAAAACTAGGTTCCATATTTGAAAGAAGAGCTGAGGAGACACAGACATAAGGATATGATGCCTTGTGTAGATCACAGCAAACAATTGAATCAAATCAACTGAAATTTTAGTGATGAAAGATAAAACTCCATTTGTAAAACAATATAAGCCAAGTTAGTGAGCCAGTAAACATTGTCACAATTACGCTCATGTGCACCTTTGGGGTGACCTCAAGTCACAAGTCAATGTTTTCTCAAATGCTAAGGATACCTGATTATAGTCTAAAATCATAGTGCCACCAGCACAGTGAGAAAACGTCAAAAATGTTACCAACACATTCTTGCATCTCCACTTGTCACTCCTGAAAAATTATACTTATTTCTAAAATGCAAAGACAAAAGACAAGGTAACCAGTATATTAAGAATTATGATTCCTTTTCTATTTTAGTAGCTACCAATACCATTCAGTTTTACTTTACAGAAGCCCTAAGAGTTTATTTAGAATGTAATGTATTATGTAAAAGTATTTACAATGTGGAAAAGATTCACACAGATATATTTTAATTAATAAACCCCTACTTGATTGTTAATACAATATGATTTATCACACTTTAATTTACTTAAGACCTTCAGTAATCCTGCTGTGGCATAAAAGGATTTGTGCCTGCTTTCTTAAAACAATGAG
>NW_007120195.1:0-791 GCF_000164805.1 Carlito syrichta
CACCTCCCAAAGCGTGGGATTACAGGCTGAACCACCGAGCCCAGCTGGGATTGTGTTCTCGATTTGGATCCGAGCTCGAACGCTGTTGGCATATAGACATGCTATTAATTTTTGAACATCGATTTTGTATCCTGGGAGTCCACCGAGGTCTCATATTAAGTCTAGGAGTAATTTAGGGATGTCCTTACAGTTCTCTAAATATAGAAACAACCGTATCTCTGTGAAGAACATAATTTGACTTTCTTTTTTTTTTTTTTACCTGGATACATCTTATCTATCTCTATTGCCTGATTACTCTGACCAGGACTTCCAGAACAATGCTAAATAGAAGGGGTGAGAGTGTACCTCCTTGTCTAATTCTAGTTTTAGAAGATACGCTTTCCTAGTAGATACACAGGTTAATACAACAGAACAGAGAGCCCAGAAATAAAGCTGCTCACCTACAACCAATACCCATCGATCTTGGTAAAGCGGACAGAAATAATCACCGATGAAAGGACACTCTCTATTACGCATAGTTCTGGGAGAATCGGCTGAGCATACGCAGAAGGAAGAAGCTAAGCACTCATCTGTCACCACCTGCAAGAAGGAGCTGTAGGTGCGTTTAAGATGGAAATGTAATACCTCAAACAATACACATGTAGAAGAAAACCCATGAGACACACTGCAAGATATTGGGCCTAAGCAACACATTTATTTCTGAGTCTGCAAAAGCAAACGTAACGAACAAAAACGGACAAGTAGAACTTCATTAAGCTAAAATGCGTATGCATAGCAAAAACAAACATTCA
>NW_007120196.1:0-743 GCF_000164805.1 Carlito syrichta
CCTCTGTTGCCCAGACTGGAGTGCAGTTGCCACTCCCGGCCACCATAGCCTCGACCTGCTGGGCTCCGGCGATCCTTCGGCCTCAGCCTTCCGAGTAACTGGAACTACAGGTGCACGCTACCATACCCGGATAAATTTTTGATTTATTGTAGAGATGAGGTCTCACCAAGTTGCCCAGGCGGGTCTCAAACCTGCGAGCTCAGGCAATCCACTCACCTCAGCCTCTCAAGGCACGGGATTACAGACTGAGCCACCGAGCCCGGCTCACTTGTGTATTTTTTAATGAATTTTCTTAGTTCTTATCTTCATGATTAAACAGTATACTACAATTTCAACGTTGTCCCAATATTTCTGCTAACTGTGATTTAATTGACCCTCTACCCCAGGTTAAAATGACAGCAGTCATAAGTCTGGATGTTCTGAGACACCTGCACTTTCAAATATTCATTGTTACTGGTCCCTCATCCTTACTCATTTATGAGCACTAAATACCTCCTGCTTCTAGGCTCTGTGTCATCTTGTCTTTGTGTCACACCTGAGATGGAGGATTTATAAATCTTTAAAAACAGATGAGAAAAAAATCACAGGGGATTCAGAATCAACTGTTGAGTCACATTATCAACATACTAGTCATAGAGAAGCCTAATGTTAAAATTAGCAATGAAATCAGGTGTCAGTATAATACTACCTCTTTCCACCTCAGCTTTCCTCTTACTCATTGATGCCTGTTGTTAGTTTTATTG
>NW_007120197.1:0-760 GCF_000164805.1 Carlito syrichta
CCTCACTGCAGCTTCCCTCTCCTAGTCTCAAGTGATTCTACTGCTTCAGCCTCCTGAGCTACTGGGACTACAGGTCCCTCCACCACATTCAGCTAATTTTTTTTTATTTTTATTTTTTGTAGGGATGGAATCTCACTATGCTGCCCAGTCTCAAAATGCATTTTCCTACAAGTCCCTCTCTATTTCCCTGAGCATTATAGGAATAGCATTTAACATTTATGTGACAATGGTGCCCAAGACCGCATTTAAAGTCATTTGTTTATTGAAATACTAATGACAATGACAGTGAGATTCAGCCATGCTGATTTGAGGTGTTCCTATTTCAGAGATGGGGTGAAATGCTCTGACCCTCCCTGCCCCATACATGCATTCTCTCTGATGAAATTCCAACCTGTGGGAAGAGGAGATTCTTGAAGTAGCATTACAGGTACCAAAAATGCCTGAAGGAAAGTAACTTGAGAGCCTTTCAAAGAATGGTATGGCTTAGAGTTATTTGCTCTTGTTTTGGAAAACAGGAAGAAATGGTGTTGTTTCACATTTTTGGAACTAAGGTTTAAGGTCACAGTCTGAGACATGGCACTTTCCATTCTCACCAAGTCTGATAAATTTCTGCTGCTAGTATGGATTCCTCAGGGTGGCAGATACGTACAGGGGACTCAAACGCTTGACTGGAGTTCTTCTGAGGGCAGCACCGACTCCTTGTAAACACCCATCATCAAGTAAGTCTCCTAATAGACAACTGACCTGACTTTGGGGAAAA
>NW_007120198.1:0-652 GCF_000164805.1 Carlito syrichta
CTCTCCCCCTTCCATGCGCATCTCTGTCGATCTCCTTTCTGTGGCCACCTCTCACCAGTCAGCTCTTTCTTTCCTCTGTGTCTTTGCACTCACGTGGCTCAGTAGGAATGGCCCTTCCGGTTCTCTGCAGAGCTGGTTCCTTCTTTTTGAATGACACTCCCTCAAAAGCCCGGCCCCAGAGCTCCCTGTTATCTTTGGTTGCAGACCCCCTACTTGATTCCTGAATTTTCAGCACTCCTCAAGCATGTTTTCCCTGCTAGAACATAAAACTCTTTGAGGGCACAGACTAGTGGGCACCTAGATGTTTGATTAACAAATGATTGAAACAAATGAATGCATCCTGAAAAAGATCAACAAGGTTCCAAAGACTTCCCGAAGAAGGGCATTCAAGCTGCACTTGGAAGGTAGACTGACTATGTGAAGGTAGCAGGTATATAGGTAGGTATACAAGAAAGGGAGAAGGAAGAGACTCATATCAGGGCGGTCTTATTTAGAAAGCTCTGGAATGCAGGTAGGCACGTATGTGTCTGCACTGGGTTCTGTCAGGAAAATAGGGATAAAGAATAAGGTTTGGGGAGTAAGGAAACTCTTGTAAGTGGGGGTGGGATGTGATCATTATGGCAACAGCGCCGCGTCTGGTGGACGAGTAAGA
>NW_007120199.1:0-799 GCF_000164805.1 Carlito syrichta
GGTGTGGCCTCAGAGGAGACAATGAGCTGGTTGGTCTTTCTTTGTCCCCCAGCTCCCATCTACATATTGGCTCCTGTGTTCCTGCATGGTCTGGATGCCACCCTTTCTCCTCCCTTCCCCTCACAGCCTGTCTCCTTTTGAAACTTGCTTTCTGGTGCCTCCTCTCTGGTTTCACAGAACAACTGTTTCACCTCTTGAGCCACCACAGGGTCGCAACCAAGGCAGAGATGTGAAGAGGACAGTCTCTTCCCTGAGATTCTTGCAGCCTCCCCAAGTTGCTATTGAGCAAGAATACACTGAATCGCAGCCAGTCAGCTCTCCAGTATGATGCGTGGAGACTTGAGAGAAGTGTCCAGGGTGTCACACTCTCAAGGTCATGCAGGCTCTGGGAACAAGGTAGATTCTTCAAAGCTGTGCCCCAGGGGCCTGGCTTGCCTCGGTCCAACTCCACTCCAGGCTAGAGCTGGCCTGCAGGGCTGAGAGGCACCCCTCCGTCCCATGGGTATCTCTTCCCCACTCAGCATCCTTGTTGGGAGAATTTACACCCAAGGAAGTGGCAGGCGTGACACACCAGTTCCTCCTATCCATGCTTTTCATCCAAGAACCGGTTTCTTGGCTATTAAGCACTCACCTTGCTGCAGCATGGATGCTTTCCGAAAGGGGAGGTGGAAAACATCAAGTAAGTAAATGCTCATTTCCTTGCAGAAGCAGTGTGTTGACCCACAAGACAGCACCTCCTGTAGGGCCTGGGGTGTGCTTGCCCCATTCTGACTCACAGTCTGGGTGACAGATACTGGTC
>NW_007120200.1:0-452 GCF_000164805.1 Carlito syrichta
CATTTTCAAGTTTGTTTCCATACTAATCTCTGATAATCTTTTGTAATTCTTCAGGGTCTGTTGTGACTTGATCTTTTGCATTTCTGATTTTGTTTATTTGGACATTTTCTTTCTTTTTTTTTTGGTCATTCTGGCTAGAGGTCCATCAATCTATTGTGGTTACGTTCCATCAATCTTGCTTATTCTTCCAAAGAACCAGCTTTTTGTTTCACTGTTTTTTTTCTATTACATTTTTATCGTCTATGTCCCATATTTGGGCCTTTACTTTTGTGATCTACATTCTTCTGTTAAAGTTAGAGGTGAGTGGATTGCCATAGCCCAAGGGTTCAAGACCCACCCGGGCAACTTGGCGAGACCTCGTTTCTACAATAAATCAAAAATTAGCTGGGTGTGGTAGCACATGCCTATAGTTCTGGTTACTTGGAAGTCTGAGGCGGAAAGATCGCCGGGCC
>NW_007120201.1:0-653 GCF_000164805.1 Carlito syrichta
TATTGTAGAGTTGAGGTCTCGCCAAGTTGCCCAGGCTGTTCTCGAACCCGCGGGCTCAGGCATTCCACCCACCTCGACCTCCCACAGTGCTGGGATTACAAGCTGATTTCACTGAACTGGACCAACTGTTTTTAATGACAGCTTGTACGTGACCTTTGATGTTTCCCTGATTGAACTCTTTCCAATTTTATTAATTTAACTTTTCAGAATTTCAAGATGTAATTTATAGCGTCATTTCTCTAAAGCTTAATATTCTTGGAGGAAAAACCTTGTCATGTCTTTTAGCAGGAAAAATATTCAAATAAAGCAGTTTTACTCTTTCCAATCTTCCACTTAAAAAAACAAAGACCCTGTCCACTGGAATCCTCCAAAATGGTGAAGGGTAGTGCTGTTACCGGGGGATGAATGTTATTTGGGAGCTTGTCCCAAAAATTTGAGTGGAAATGTTGCAGGAAAACAGAGAGGCTGTGACACCGAGGCTATCTTCAGAAGTAGCATTTCATTAGCACCGGTGCTACCCAGTGGGCTAATGCTCCAAGACTGAGCAACCCAGAGAAAGAGGAGAGGGGTTTTATATGTTAGCTTTGGTAAGGGGGTGGGGGGCAGGTTGCATGGCTATACATTTTTCTTTGGAATTTGCAAGGTTGTACTTA
>NW_007120202.1:0-803 GCF_000164805.1 Carlito syrichta
GGCTTGGTGTTGATCAGCCTAGAACCAGCACCCCAGAGAATAAAGGGGAAAAAGGAGGTTCTCCTCAACTAGCTTGAGATACTGCCCCAAAGTTTGGGAAATGGATTTTGAACACACAAGGTGACAGGTGTCCACTGTAGCTTTACCAAAACATTCCTCAATTAAGCCTGAGGTAAGTTCCTGTTCAGGTCCTGTCACTGAGATTCTCACCCTGCCCAGCTGTCCTCACCAACCTGCAGCCCAGTGTTGACTCCAGTGGCTATGGCCCAGTCTTCCATCAAAGGGATTGGCCTCATGGGGCCTCCAATTGCTTCTCAGATTTGCAATGTGGCAGGGTGTGTTCTGTGCCACTGAAAAGTGAAATCAGGTCATAAGGTGACAGGCCTTGCCCCTGGTTAAATGGTCCTCCTGTTCAAAGGCTCCACAGAGGTCCTGTTGTGGGGTAGCAGCCACTCCCCAATCACACCTGGCAGCTGTCCCAGCAGTGTAGCTGCTCAGATGTGTGCTGGGAGCTTTCCCAAGCCTGGCTTGCATTTCACCTTTGTCTATTTTGTTGAGGTGTGACTGTTTGGTTTGAGTCATTCTTGCCTTCTGGGGAGATACAGGAGGATTGTCAGGTGGGGGGATGATCAAACCTATTGTTACTCCTTGCTAAAATAGGAATGTGTACAACCACACCCACACTCAATGGGCACACCTCTTGGGGCTCTTCAAGGGCTTTGTCTTCCATTCTAGAATATTTCTTCTCTCACTTTTTTCACCTGCCTGTCTATGACCTCGTCTGTCCTTCCTCCCCATGATGT
>NW_007120203.1:0-691 GCF_000164805.1 Carlito syrichta
GTGTATTTATATTAGAGACACTTAGAGTGAGTTTTCTGTCTGAAAGACAACAAACATTTCTTAAATAAATCTTGAAATGTTTGAGCCAGTGTTCCTGGACCAGAAAAGTTCTTAAAAATTGAAGCTAATACATAGAGAAAAGCATTTTTAACCTAATTTCTGCTCTGAATGCTTTGGAAAATTATTTCACCTTTTTGTTCTTCATTATATTGCTGTCTTTTTTTCCAGGTTTTTTTTTTAATTGGAGTCTCACTCTGTCGCACAGTCTCGACCTGCTGAGCTCTCGTGATCCTTCCACCTCAGCCTTCCAAGTAGCTGGAACTACAGGCACACGCTACCACACCCAGCTTATTTTTTTTTTGATATATTGCAGAGATGAGGTCTCACTAAGTTGCCCAGGAGGGTCTCAAACCCGCAGACTCAGGCAATCCACTCACCTCAGCCTCTCATATTTTGGGATTACAGGCTGAACCACAGAGCCCGGCCAGTTTTGTTTTTTCTTTCCTTTATTGGGACATATAAAATCTGGAGTAGGAAATTTCTAGAATGACACTATCTTGCCTCACAGTTGTTTGAATCTGGATATCTTTAGGTTCTGATATTGCTATCAGAGATGGTGAAGTGCCATGATATATTTTCCAGTTCTGCAGATCTGTTCTCCTCCTGTGAAAATTAGATGATTTTTCAGTAG
>NW_007120204.1:0-910 GCF_000164805.1 Carlito syrichta
AATGTCTAGTAGAATTCTGCTGGAAAGCCATCTGGACCAGGGGGTTTTTTTTGTAGGTAGTTTTCTTATTACATAGTCAATTTCCTTGATTGTTATTGGTCTATTTAGGGTCTCAACTTCTTGTTTCAACCTAGGCAGTTTGTGTGATGTCAGAAAGTCCTCCATTTCCTTAAGGTTTTCAAATTTGTTTCCATACAAGTGTACATAGTAGTCTCTAATGATCTTTTGTATTTCTTCAGGGTCAGATGTGACTTCATCTTTTGTGTTTCTGATTGTGTTTATTTGGGCCTTTTCTCTCATTTTCTTGGTCAGTCTAGCTAGGGGACCATCGATCTTGTTTATCCTTTTGAAGAACCAGCTTTTTGTTTCATTGATTTTTTGTATTATCTTTTTGTCTTCTATGTCCTGGATTTGGGCTTTTATTTTGGTGATCTGGATTCTTCTGCTGAAGTTAGGGTTTTGGTGGTCTTGCTTTTCCAGCTTCCTTAGGTGGCTTGTTAAGCTATTAATTTGTGATCCTTCCATTTTCTTCATGTGCATTTGTAGGGATATAAATTCCCCTCTTACCACAGCTTTCATGGTGTTGCAGAGATTTTGGTAAGATGTTTCTTCATTTTCATTTGTTTCCAGGTACCTTTTAATCTCTGTTTTGATTTCATCATTGACCCAGGAGTTGTTTAGCATCATGCTGTTTAGTGTCCATGTCTTTGTGAGTTTTAGGGGGATCTTGTTGGTGTTGATGTTTATTTTTATTCCACTGTGGTCTGAGAAGGTACATGATAAAATTTCGGTCCTTTTAAATTTGCTTATACCTGATTTATGGTCAAGTATGTGGTTGATCTTAGAGTATGTTCCATGCGGTGATGAGTAGAATGTATATTCTGTGGTCTTTGGATGGAGTGTTCTGTAG
>NW_007120204.1:930-40970 GCF_000164805.1 Carlito syrichta
ACCAACTTTTGGTTTCATTGATTTTTTTGTATTATCTTTTTGTCAAAAACTGTCCCGAATTTGGTCTTTCATTTTGATGATCTGGATTCTTCTGCAGAAGTTGGAGTTTTGGTGGTCTTACTTTTTCAGCTTCCTTAGGTGTTAACATGTGTTAACTTGTGTTATGTTAACTTCCTTAGGCTGTTAACTTGTGATCTTTCCATTTTCTTCATGTGTGTTCATAGAGATAGGAATTATTCTCTTAATACTGTTTCATGGTATCCCAGAAGTTTTGGTAAGATGTTTCTTCATTTTCATTTGTTTCCAGGTATCTTTTAATCTCTGTTTTGATGTCCATGTTGACCCAGGAGTTGCTGTATAGTGTCCAGGTCATTGTGGGTTTTGGGGAAACTTTGTTGGTATTGATATTTATTTTTATTTCACTGTGGTCTGAGAAGGTGCATGGCAGAATTTCAATCTTGTGGAATTTGTTGCTACTTTATTTATGTTCAAGAATGTGGTCGATCTTTGAGTACATTCCATGTGGTGATAAATAGAATGTATATTCCATGGTTGTTGGGTGGAGTGTTCTAAAGGTATCAATTAAATTCATTTGGTCAAGCATCACATTGAGGTTCTGGATCTCCTTGTTGACCTTTTGTCTTGATGACCTGTCTAGGCTTGTTAGTGGGGTGTTTAAGTCCCCAGCTATGATAGTATTAGAGTCAATATCTTTTTTTAGTTTACCTAGAAGCTGCTTTATGAAAGTTGGTGCTCCTATGTTGGGTGCATATATGTTTAAGATGGATATTTCTTGTTGATGGATCAAACCTTTTATCATTATGTAGTGGCCTTCTGTATCTTTTTAATTTTTAATAGCTTGAAGGGTATTTTGTCTGAAAGTAAGATTGCTACTCCTCCTTTCTTTTGTGTTCCGTTTGCCTGAAAGTTTATTTCCCATCCTCTTACTTTGAGTCTGTGAGTGTCCTTTCTAGTGAGGTGAGTCTCTTAAAGGCAATAGATTGTTGCCTGGTGATATTTTATCCATTTTGCCATTCTATGTCTTTTCAGTGGTGCATTTAGTCCATTCACACTTAGGCTAATTATTGAAATATAAGAGTTGATCCCTGTCATAAGGTTCTTACAGAGCTGTTTTTCCTGTTTGTTTGTTGTCTTTCTTTTGGTTTTGGAGTTGGTTCATGTGTGTTTTTAATCTTTTGCCTATACTCTTGTGAAGAATGAAGTTGTTCTTTTTTCCTTTTCTTCTTTGTTTAGTACTTTCTTAAGTGTTTCTTATAGAGGTGGTCTGGTAGCAGCGTAGGTTCTTAGGGATTGGATATCTGGAAAAGATTTCAATTCTCCCTCACTAATGAAGCTTAGTTTGGCTGGGTAGGTTATTCTTGGTTGAAATTGTTTATCTTTTAGAACTTTGAAGATAGGGCTCTAGGCTCTCCTAGCCTGGAGGTTTTCTGTAGATAAATCTGCTGTTATTCTAATTGGTCTTCCCTAGTAGGTAGTCTGGCCTTTTTCTCTTGCTGCCTTTGGGACTTTTTCTCTTATAGCTACTTTGTTTAGGCAAATTATTATGTGTCTGGGAGTTGGTCTTCTCATTTATTGTCTTGCAGGGGTTCTCTGAATCTCTTGTGCTTGAATTTTTGAATCACTGGTGAGATGAGGGAAGTTTTCTTGAATGATTTCATGAAATGTTTGTTCCAGTATGACTTCTGACTCTCTCTCTGCCTCAGGAAGGCCAATTACTCCTAGACTGGGTCTCTTGAAGTAATCATTCATCTGCTGAAGGTTTTGTTGTGTCTTTTTATGCTTCTTTTCTATGTTTTTGACAGTTTGGGTTAGTTCTGTATTTTGGTATTCAAGTTCTGAGATTCTTTCTTCTGCTTGGCTAATTCTGCTTTCCATGTTTATTAGTTTGTTAAATAGTTTTCAGTCGTGGTTATTGTTTTTCTTTATATTTGTTTCAGTCTTTGCGTTTCTTTTCACTTACCAGTCAGTACACTCATCTGGTTTTCCTCTCACTCCTCTCTCTCTCCACCCCCTCCTCCCCCCACTAATCTCTCTATTAATGCCTTGATGTCTAGGTTTGTTGCTTGTGACCAGTCATTCTGGGGGCTCTTCATTGTTTGTGTTCCGAAGTCTGTTTTCTCAGTTTCTGACCTCCTAGGGGTCTTTGTGAGCCCTATATTCTTCTTTTGGTTTTTCTTCATTTGTGCAGATTTTTCCTCCCTACTTTTCCCTTCCCTCCACTTCCCCGTCTTCTTTAATTCTGTTATTCAGAGAAGGAGGGGTTGCCTTTACTTCTGTTTGTTCAATCTCCTATTCTTCCTAATGTATTTCCACTTGCTTTGTTTGGTTCTGGAGTTGGACTGTAGGTTGAGGGCAGTCCTTTTTGTAATTTTGGGATTTAATTAAGGGGGGAGCTGTGATTCAAATCTCTCTGTAGATCTCGGTATCCGCCAACAGGTGTATGGATAGTCTGAAACCCACTTCCCACTGCCTTGGAGTCTGTCCATGCAGTGGGGTTGTAGGTTTACTTCCTGAAAGCAAAATGAGATTAACAGAGGGAAGAGAATGGAGCAGGCAGTGGGGGGAGGAGGGAGGTGGAGAGAGAGGAGTGAGAGGGAAAACAGATGAGTGTACCGACTGGTTAGTGAAAAGAGACACAAAGACTAAAACAAATATAAAGAAAAACAATAACCACACCTGAAAACTAGCCAACAACCATATAAAAAGCTAAAACATACAATGATGCTAACATACACGCTGACCAACCTCCTTATTGGTGTGCTATTCCTTTATACAAAGATGGGGTTTACAGAGAAATAAGAAAAAAAGAAAAAGGGGGGAAAAAAAGAAGAAAAAAGGGGGAAAGGGATAGATTAAAGTCAGTAGACTAGCAGAACCAACCATGCACACTCTGAGACTTTTCCTTTAAATCCAATGTCTTTTCGGCTCTGATTTCTAGCTGTCTTTGCAGGCTGGTAGAATTGTTCACAGTTAGGGTCAGTTGGCCCTGGCCTGCTATGAAGAACAGTTCAGATATGGGACCCCTGCCCAGACTATTACTGAGATCTGGCTTTTTCTATGCATCATGAGGGATAAGCCTCTGCCATTCCTGTTTTGATGTTGTTACCTTGCACCCCCAGCAGGTGGTACTATCTCACGGCTGCAGTCCAGAGGGAAGTGAGCTGGTTATGGATGTGACCCGCCACAGCAACTTCCCCATACACGAGGGAGTTCCACAGGCCTGTCTCCAGGCTAGGGGCATGGTATGGGAGTGGCAGCAGCAGCCAGACAGCGGCAATCTCAGAAGATCCTCTTGCAGGGGCTTTACGGTCTGAAGTCATGGGTCGCTTCAGGCATGAGCTGGGAATGACCGCAGTGGCGGCATCCACGAATGCAGGAGCAGCCCAGACTGCCATCATATCTGAGTAGCGATGGCGGGTGATGGTGGCAGCTGAGCTCCCTGTGAAGAGCAGGCTGCGAAAGATGGGAGCTGCAGCCCTTGGGAGAGAGCTAGGGTCTTTATGAGTGTTCTCTTTCGCAGAAGGTCTCACAGACCATGCTGCCCCGTCACCATCTTGCCAGAAGTCCTACTCTTATTCTAAAAATATTTTTGTTTCTTTACAGTTCTGGATTTGCAGCCTTATAAGTCCCTCCCCTACTCTCCCCTGTGTGTATATCTTGTTTCCATCTTGTTTATACTAATATTAGGACTAATTTTAGCACATTTAAAACCAAGTCTTTGTTTTTAGTTTACCTCTGGTTGCTGTGGGTTATTCCTAATTAACATATATAGAGTCACAAAGAAGGAAGGAGGGAAATGACTGTACAAAGAATATACAAGCTGAGCTATTTGCCTTAAAGAATCTAACCAAATTATGCCACAACTTGCAACAGTGAATTAGATGAGAAAATGGTTTTGGATTTACAATGTTTTGTACTAAGGAGGAAAAATGTCTAGTCCTTGATTTGCAACTAACCAACTGAATGACTTTTCACAATCACTTACACTTTTTGGATTTCCTAAATTGCTAAAATCTAGTTCAGTAATCACTTGTTCTAACAATCAGGTATTACTTTCTTTTGGAATCAACCACTCAGAGACTACAGAAAAGGCAAGATGTAAGTTATCCTTTTTATGAAGAAAATGTACTTTGATGGGAAGGGCATAGTTTTCAGAGCCAGATATGTATGAGCTAGAATCTCATTTAAGCTCTCTATTAGATGATCTAGAGTGAAACTTCTTTTAGTCTCAATTCTATGTTGTAAGACAGTAATGATAATATTTGTAATATTTGCTGCACAGAATTGTTCTGAAGATTGTCTGAATATGCAAATGGCATGATACATAGTAGATGCTCAGCAAGTAGTTGTTTTTCTTGATGTTATTGTTCTACTTATGACTTTGAAGGAAAGACAGTCTTTTGACAGGGTGACTTGAAAAAGAATCCAGTACTATAAAGAATTTAGTAACTTATAGGTTATTTCAAAATGTTAAACACAGAAATACTAAAAATGAAAAGAGAAACTTCCCCTCACCTTCCCTTCAGATTCACTGTCAATGTATGTATCTGTCCAAATTTTTTTCTATATAAGAGATTATATGCACATAAATATAATTGATTTTATTTTAGGAATATTATGCTATATATGCTGTTAGATAAATATATTTGAGTGATAAATGGAAAGAAATAATGAATATTTATAGGTTCAATAAGAAAACAGAAAGAAAAAAAAATAGCTGTAACCCAAGTGGAAAGAAGGTATCTCCATACCACTGCAACTCTTTTTACAGAAATTCTTCGTGTTAATTTTATTAGACATTGGTCATAATATTTTTAAATTAATAATTAAAGCTTCACTACTAAAAATCATTACTTGAATATTCATGTGCGTTAGGTGAAATAAAATCACATACACATTTGCATGAAATTTGATGAGTGTGTGGATGACAAATGAATAAGAAAATAGCTCTTTCCTGGATGCTACTAGGCCCTTTTCCTGCAAAGCTACTTAGTTTCAGCAGCCTAACAAGGTTTTACAAACACAGAGGATGGTTGGAAAAAGATGCAGATTCTCTGCTGTTATTTGTTACTCCAAGTGCAAACTGACCTAGTTATGGTTGCCATGGATACTATAATTTTGAATTTAATCATATTCCCTAAAGCAGCAGCAATTCAGCTCTCCAAAACACTGAGATCAATATTAAGCTCAACCTTGAAAGATGAAGAAACTGAGACAGAGAGGCTAAGTGGTTTATTCCACACCAAGAGAGAAATTGGAAGATTCATAGGAAAATCTCAGAATTAATGAAGCTAAGGTCTATGGTTAGTTCAGTAGCCAATATGCTTTTCAAAGTCACTCAAGCCATAAAAATGTTTCTTAGTTAAAGCGATTTACATGATTCCTTGCTGAACTTATTAAAAAATACACTGTCTCTCCTAGTCACCTGCAACTACTGCTTTTCACTTCCAAACATCTACTTGGAGTAATATACCAAGTTCTCACAACAAACAAGTTTCTGCACAAATGAAAACTGGGCGAAATAAAAAAGAAAATGTCTGGGAAGTAAAGGCAACAAACAAAGTCTCATTTGTTTTACCTTGAATCTTCAGGATCATTTGACGGTCATATTTTATGAGTCCACAGCATATAATCCTACGTATAAAACATGATACTACTAGCCGGGCTCTGTGGCTCAGCCTGTAATCCCACGCCTTTGGGAGGCTAAGGTGAGTGGATTGCCTAAGCCCGCGGATTCGAGACCCGCCTGGGCAGCAAGACCTTATCTCTACAATAAATCAAAAAATCAGCTGGGCGTGGTAGCACATGCCTGTAATTCCAGCTACTTGGAAGGCTGAGGCGGAAGGATCACGGGAGCCCAGCAGGTTGAGGCTGCGGTGGCCAGAAGCGGCCACTGCACTCCAGTCTGGGTGACACAGTGAGACTCCAACTCAAAAAAAAAAAAAAAAACATGATACTACTATAGCATGTACATTTAAATATTTACCATAATATTCAGGTTTTCTGTCTTAATAAATGTTTCTGAATCGTTCATATTTACAATAAAAGAAATCAGAAGCTGGCTGCTTATAATAAAAAAAACTACTGTACCTATAGTTCCATCTCATATTTAGAGACCATCAATTATTTACAAATCTTAGAAAATAAAGATGGGAGAGATTGGACAGAGGGAGAAAAAAAGCATCCATATTCTCCCTTGAAATTAAGAATAGTTCATCTCCTGTATCAGTTGTTTTGACCCAAGTTGCTATTCTGCTGAGTAACTAACTCTTAAATGAATTCTGGAAGACCATCATTTATTGGAAATTGAATCCATCATCTGACTTAGACCCTAGCAGTGTTAAACAGATGATTTTCAAAGATTCCAGTGGTACTTTTACTTGCTTATGTGCTGGTTTTGATTATAGCCAGGTCATCCCCTTCCCAAGATAAATTCCCTGACCCCCCCCATTGAAAATCCTGTAATGGATGATTCATTACATCTGAGACAATAGTCCAAATACTATCATATGTCATTGCTAAAATTACTTCAGTCAAGGGGATAAAAACATTAAATAGTTTACCTCCTTCCAACCCTCAGCTCCCATCCATTGTTTGCTGACAGGATTATTATGCTGCTGCTTGGTCAGTGCATTAACAGAAATTGTTGGTTTCAGGAAGCACAGCAGTGGATATAAAAATACAGCTGCAAGATAGCAGGGCCACTTTGAACAATTTATAGTTGAATAGGGAGCTCTCAGAACTGGCTTTATGGTCATCTCACAAGTGCATTAATGATCTCATCTTTGAGGAAATAATATTCTCTGATTTTTTCTTTTGTTTCCAGATCTATATTTTTCCTTTCCAGGATAGAAAGTACTAATCATAGAGAGGGGAAAAAAATTTTTAGCAGCCTGCAGTTAAGCCTCTCCCAATAAATTGGTAGGCTGCACATGATCTTAAGTCACTAAACCTGACTCCCAACAACAACAAACATTTATTGATCTCATATTCAGCTAAGTCATGAGGGCTTCAAAGGCAAATACCTTGAGGAACTCAAAACCTAACTGGAGTCACAGAATATACCAATCTCCCTCTGCTATCATAGAAGTATGCTGATAGATGATTTTAGAGGAGAGAGGAAGTGATTGTCCTCAGGGGACAGGGGAAATGTCACAAAGGAGAAGACATTTAAGCTGTATCTCAAAAGATGTGTAGGATTTTGCCAGGATGGAGAAAGTGATTTCATGTATAATAAATAGCTTGAACAAAATCAATCCTAAAAGAAAATAGAATACAGAGTATGTGATGGGTATGTGAAGCAACTTGTATTTTCCAAAGGTTACCACAGCAATGTCTCCCATTCCATATGCTCTTCTTAGAATGTGATTTTGATACTCCTCGCATTGAATAATAAAGTCTATATTCCCATTGAGAAGGTAGGTTCTGAGACAATGATGGAAGTGATGCTATGTGACTTCACAGGATAGGTCATAAAAGATGATACAGTTTCTGTTCGGTTCTCACAGGACACTCCTTTTTGAATCCCTGAACCATCATTTAAGTGTCTGACTTTCCTCAAGCTGCTGTGCTGTGGGGGGATCAAAGAGAAAGACATTGGTACTATGAAGAGAGGAAGATGCCTAGTCAACTCACAGCCATTCAGCTACTTGCTATGTCAGTTCCTGTCAATATTTGCCAATAACTACCTGAAAAACCTGGGTTAGGACTGCTTAGCCGAGCCTTTCCCAAATTTCTGACTCATGGAAACTATGAGAGCTAATACTATGATAATCATCATTGTTTCGAGTAACTAAGTTTTGTGGTGATTGGTTATTCAGCTATTAATAACTAGAACAGTAAATAATTAGAAATGAAACTGGACAGTCTGATCAAAGGCTGAAAAATATTTGGATTTCCTTCTAACTGCAGTGGGAAACAATCCAGCAAGCTTTTTTAATCTGAAGAGTTACATGACCTGATTTACCATTTAGAAAGGAAACTCAGGAGGCATTGGGCAAAATGAATATGAGTAGAGAGACACTGGAGAGAAAGAGAATGTTTGAAGCAATGTTCAAAATTGAACTGTGCATAAGATAATAGAAAAAACTATAAGGAAATACACCAAATGGTTAAGAATTTGGTGAGTTGGACAGACAAGTTATGAATAATATTTTTCCTTCTTGTTGCTTAACTTTATTTTCCAGATATTCTAGGATGCATACATTTTTATCAGTTACATAAGCTTAATTTTAAAAAATTATAACCTAGCACACAACTTAGTCTAGTTGGCTCAGTGGAAAGAGCCCTAGAGAAGGAGTTTTTCTAGAGTTCTAAAAACCTGAATGTTTTAAGGAAAAAATTAGCTTCACCACTCATGTTTCCCAGTCCTGGAAGTCATCCTCATGTACCCATTTTCCATATGCAAAATGAGAGCTTTAGAATGATGATCTTCAAGGTTTCTTTCAATTCCACAGAAGATGGTCCTGCTATTGTGAATAATCCATTGAATAACTACAGTGGTTATATGAATGCATCTTTCAAACCTCCAACAACAGGAAGTGTAATTGACTAAGAGTTCCAGCTGCATGCCCTGAAATCCATAGTCACATTTTCATCAAAGTCACCCTTCTCATAAGCTGATCTCAGCCAATGACTGAGCACAGGAGGGCACACCGGGGAGACATAGCACTTCTATGAAACATGTGACCTGACTTCAGCTCAAGGATTTCCCAGTGGCTTTGCTGAGCCTTCCTTGAACCACACAGAAATCTTGGAGGTTTGCTTCCAAACTTCCTTCTCTGGCTTCTTCACTCTGGATCATATTTGCGTAAGCGTCTAAGGGTCTCTCCGCCTTTCCTGGCTTCCTCTCCATTTTCTCTCACACAGATGTACCTCCTATACAAATCTATACATTGATCTCACCTTGGCATTTATTTCTCAAAGGACCCAGACTAACCCAGCATGTTAGTAGTTCCACAAAATATACATGTGGACAGAATTGAGAATATTGCCAGGTGGCACAGCACCTTAAAGTACCTTAAAACCTGGTTTGTATTTTCTTTTTTGTTGCTGTTTTCTTCCTTTTTAAAACAAATTCAATTACATTTCAAAAAGGATAGTCTATTGCTTTTAGACTAAATACATAGATCAGTTTTTCCTGGGCTTATTTCAAATCTGGAGGAAAAAAAGTCACTTGAGATGCTTGATAAAATTTCAGATCTTTTGAACTCATCCTAAAGAATAAAGAAAAGATAATGGAGAACTGTTCCTAGATGCCTTTATTGAATAAAAATACATTTGTTGTACACTTGCTATATGTCAGGCAGTTTGCTAGGCACTTGCATACTGTACAGTGGCTAAGATCACACACAGACTTTCCTACAAAAGAGGCCTGGATTGGAGTACTTACTCCATCATTTACTAGCTGTGGGATCTTAGGGAAATTGCTTGACTTCCCTAAACCTGTTTCCATATTTTTAAAATATAGGTATCACTCTACTGTTCTCACTATTTTACCCAGGTATGATCCTTACATATAGTAATTGACCAATAATATGTGATTGCAAATGTTTTTAGAAGTGTTATTCTTGTATTTCAGTGTTCTTAACTCCTTCAATGAAATGTCTTCTATTCTGGCTTATTCCTCTATCACTTTACTAAAATTCTTTTTGAAAAGCCTATAAGTGATCAACATTGTGCCAGATTAAAATCATTATTTTCTATTTTTATTTTATTTGACCTCTTTGAAAACTGCCTACCCCTTTAGTTCAGAAAACTTTGCTTTTAGACTTCTATGCATCACATTCTACTGCTTTTCTCCTACCTCTTGGTTCTTTGCTGCATTTTCTTTCAAACCCACCTCTAAACATAGAGGTCTTCAGGGTTTGATTTTGATCCTTCTGCTCTGGATATATTTTTTTCTTATATGACCTCATCAGCCCATGGCTTTAAATAATACATATATTTTGATGACTCCAAAATATGTCTCAAATCTAAACAGAGACTCCAAATTTATAAGCTTATAAGTCCAAATCCTACCTGGTATCCCTTCCATCTCTTATAGGCACCTTAACTTTTATGTACCCTAAACAGAGTTCTTGATAATCCCACCAAAGATACTCTCCGTCTGTCCTTCTTTCCTCCTATATTAGTGCACAGCACCAATATCCTACCAGTTATTCAATATTAAAGACTATAATTCATCTTTTCATTCATCTTTTTACTTATCCACTTCAATCAAACCATCTGCATGTTCTATCAGTTCAGCTTTTCAAATGCATTTTGAATTCATCAAATTTTCTCCATTCCTACCACTATGACTTTATACAAGCATTTCTTGCAGACTACTATAATAAGTTTCTAACTTTTTATCTTTCCCTTCTGCAATCCAGTTTATTCAAGACATTCAAGAGATGTGACTTCTGTTTTAGAGTCATGAGTTTTTCAACCTAGTAACACCCTGGGTCTTAGAATCCTAAAATCATATAATGCAAGACCTGAAAAATTTACGTATCACTTAATGTATATATTGTATTAATAAGGATAGTCTAGGTTATGATACAGTAATAAAAAAAGTTTCTAGTCTCAAAAGCCTAAAGCAACAAATTATTATTTAATGCTCAAACTGCACAATCACACAGGGACACTGAGAGCTCGGCCCTGAGCCATCTACATTCCAGCTCTGGTACTAATGCAGCCACTACCTGAAATCTTGCCAGTCCTATGGATGAGGGAAAGAAATCTAAAGAAAAATACATACTGTCTTAACAATTTCCTCAAAAGTGATGTACATCACTCTCAATCAATTTCTCTGGCTAAGGCAAGTTGCACAGCCATGCATAAATTGAAAAGGAGTAGGACAGTACTTCTAGGTGCCTAAATGGAAAACCAAAAATATTCAGTGTATATTGCTAATGACTAACCTTCTCTTATATTTTACAGATGAAGAAGTTATAACCTAGAGAAACTATGTTAGTTGCAACATCAAGAAACTGATTTACATCAAAGCCAAGACTAAAACATTGTCTCGAACTCACTATTCAGTGCTTTCCCTAATAAGGAACTGAGGTCTGCTTGTTCTCTATACCAAGACACACTTACGTGTCTTAACATCAATATTTTACTTAGTTAAATAGTATCAACCTCCTGTATTGAAATATTTTTATTCCTTTGCCAAAAAAAAAAAAACAAAACAACAAAGCATACACAGTTTAAAGAGTCATGAGTTCCTGCAATCTCACTGATGATGTTCTGGCAAGATGCCTCAGTGCCAAAATACTTAAAATCTTTCTGACTTGGCTGTTCTCATTTCTAGCAAAACTAAATTATGTTTTATGCTAGTGATTCTAAACACAATGACTTAAGAAATATCAAGAAGATAAGCAAAAAAAGCATGTAAACTAAGCATTGTCTATTAAATCCATTAGAAATGTCACAGCAAGAACTCCAACTAACAAAGGCTTAGGGAAGTTTGTTTTATCCTCATAAAAAGTATGAAGGTTATGACTACTGGCATTGGTTTTGCAACCCATGGATCTCTTGGTCTTTTCTTATGGACACAAGAGGGCTGTGACTGCTCCATGCATTCTACCTATGATCATTCTAGAAAACAAGGAGAGGATGAAGCCAGCTGAGACTTCACTTTTTATTAGAGAACCAAAAGCTTTCCCAGAATCAATACCCATTTCCTTTATTCCAGCAGACTATTATTTAGGTTCCATTTGCCAGGACTGGAGTTACATGGCCACCCCAAGCCTCAAGGGAGACTGGGAAAATAGGAAATATTTTCATTTATTGGTCAAACCTGATGCTGCCTTGAATGGAATAAGGGTTCTGTTGGCAAGGAATGACATGGGGGTGGGAGGAGGTAGGAATGGAGATTGAGTAAGCAACTAATGTTAATATCTTTCTCATGTTAATGTCTTTCTCATTCATTGATTTAATAAAAGGTAGCTTTGAAATAATTTATTATTTTTAAAGTTTACTAGAAATTAGTGTGAATAAACACAATATATATTTACCACTGAAGTCATAGTAGTAATGCTATATATCTTCACAATTGGTGAAATTAAAAAATACAGTCATATGCTGCATAATGACGTTTCAGTCAATGGTGAACTGCCTACACAACAGTGGTCTCATAATATTATAATATCATACTTTTACTGTGTTTAGATAGATGAATACCATTGTTACAAATGCCTACAGTACTCAGCACAATAACATGCTGTGCAAATTTGTAGCCTAGGAGCAATAGTCTGTGTCATATAGCCTAGAAGTGTGATAGGTTATACCATCTACATTTGTGTAAGTACACTATGATGTTTGCACAGTGACAAAATAGCCTAATGCCACATTTCTTAGAATGCATCCCTGTCATTAAGTGGCACTGGACTTTATAAGAAAGCTATCACAATAAGTTCTGCTTTAATAATACCAATCTTGTTGGAGCACAAATTTGCTCCAACAAGAATGGTATATAGGAACTGTTTGGACATAACACAATTTCACATTTGCTTGTGTGTGATTTTGTCTACTTGAAACACTAAGTGAATGCAGAAAACTGTATCTAGATGACCTGAGCCCCATAAGAACACACAAAACTCTCACACATACATCCCTCAGACACCAGTTCACTGCCTGTGTTATGAGCCACACCCATCCACATATGATGTTATGCATTTACCTCTGGTTTCAAATAATTCCTCTTCCACCATCTCACAATAGCAAATAAGCTGTGGCCTGAGGACCACTCCCACAAGCAAATGCCAGGTCTTTGTCAGAATAAAAGGTCATATTTACTATAGTATTTATGCATTTCTTTAACATTTATCATGTGTAAATTCATGCTACCATTTTCATTAGATTTCTGTCTGGTTTTTATGGATGACTGACTAAATTTTGTGCCCCTAACCTTATACTATTCATTAAGTTGTGTAGTACTATTCATTAAGTCATGTAGTATTAATTGCACAATTTTGCAGTGGCACTATTTATAAATAATATACCTATGATAATTGTCAGGTCTGTGTGTGTATGTATGTGTGTGTGTGTGCATATTTTACATATATACACATATATATTCATACATATATAATATTGGAAAACAATTGAGGCACTTTGGGCATAAATCACAAAAGCTTTTAAATCCTAGAAAGAAATATAACTTTAAAAGTATTTATTAAATGTTCTTGGGAGGGTTTGTTTAAAAAAAGACTATCAATTATATTAAATAAAAACCATTCAACATGCCAAGCTATATATAGATGTCTCTACAGTAGGTGAAGATTTGTCATTTATCTTTTAAGATAATTATAAAAATTGTATTCAGCCCACACATCCTGAGTTGGGAAATGGTTTTTATGTCTTTTTCCTCATTTATAAATCATGCATAACAGGGGTTAACCAGGATTCAGAATGGGCACACAAAGCTGAATTTTGGTGGTCCCTTTATAATAGAAGGGAATGAATCTGTTTTCCTCCTTAGGGTCTCTCTTCTCTTTAATGAGGGCATACAAAACACTCAATACATTCCCAGAGCTTCTGAGAACTTTCCCCTTGAGAAATCTCAGTGAATATGAGGAAAAACAACTTCAAAAAAAAATCAGTGAGGGACCTATCACTATTTGTCCTTCTTTCTTTCAATCCTTGCTGCCATCCTTTCTACTTTCTACATGTCTCTTCAGTTTCAAACATTTTTCCTCTTCTTATATTCTCAAGGTGAGCTGCCCTTTTCTGGTACTACATCTGTAAAAGGGTCATGGAAAAGCTCTCACAAAAATCAAACCCTGACACAGTGCTTATTTTCCTAAGGACCAGGACATAGAAGGACAGGGTGGGGCCATGAAAGGATTAATTTCAGGCAAGGGCAACGTGTAGAGAGTGAGAAATTCTGAAAGACTGTAGGCCTCTGTGGGCATTCCCCTCCACTTCTTTTGCCTGCTGTCAGAATTCTTACTTTCTCAGGAATGGGGATCAGAGTTTGGCAGGTAAGTTTTTAGTAAATAATCTCTGAATGTTTGACATTTAAAGGTGAAAGCATTACTTTGAGTGCTCACAGTAATTATTAAAAATGATGCTTTGTCTACTGCTGTGATGCAAATTCAAATTCCCATAGCCCTGCACAGGCTCCATGGGTCACACATGAATGACTCTAGCCAAAAGCCACACAAGCCCCAGTCTGCCTCCAGACACCAGATCACAGTGCAGTGTCCTGAGTGTCCCTGTACACATCCAAAGGCACACATTAAACCCATAAGCTGCAGGTTACACTAACGTGTACTTCCTTCTTCCCTACCTCACCTTGTTACTTTCCTTTTCCCCAACCCCCAGCACTCACCCCACACAATGGGATTTTTGTTTGCTTCAGTAGCATGTGACAGCACAGTCTCTACTTTGCCTAGCTCTGTGCTGCAGGTCTCTCAGGTAACAGGTGGCAGCTTCCCCTGTTGGATTCTAGATATAAAAAAGAATGATCTCATAGGGGTGGAGCTCTTGTACTCCATAGAGGTGGCAGTCACAGCCAGGTTGCCCTGGAGTGAAGCAGTTTAGTTAGAAGGGGCAGTTAAGCGCCTCACTCTAGTGGCTTTAACCCTCACCTGAGGTATCTTAGCAACCATCCATTGCCCACAGGCCTCTAAGGTTTGTCTTTACCTCAGATGGAACCCAAAGAAGTCATTGGGAAGGAAAACATAGGCACCAAGAAAAAGAATCTGAACTTCCTGAGGCCCAGACTCTATATGCTGGAAAGAAGGAAGACTGACACTGTGGTTGAGAGCAATGTTTCTGAGGACCGTTCTGGTACCTTGAGGAGGAGCCAGTCTGACAGGACCGAATACAACCAGAAATTACAAGGTAACCAGAAAGAAATCAATTGTCCCATGCTACTGCTCTCCCAGTTCTGTTTCTGCTATTCTTCCATTTGCACTCAAAGCAGAGAAGAAAATCTGATGCCACCTCTGCTTCCCACAAAATAGGAAAATGAAAGTAAATGTGACTTGTATATTATAGGGAAAATGTTCTTATGTGATTCAATAGTGAAAGAGACAATTCTGAATTACTCTTAATATTGCTGTGTGCGTGCGTGTGTGTGTGTGTGTGTGTGTGTGTGTGTGTGTGTGTGTTTCTGTTCTCTGGTGAAGGTCCCTTTTTCTTCTTTCTTCCCCACCCAGCTCAAGAAGTGGAAAGTACTAGAAATCAAATCAAATGATTTAGAAACCTACAAAAGATAGTTTATCTTAATAGGTAGGTGTGAGATGTCACACTGTGAGATCTATCTAGGTAATTTTGCTGCTCTATGATTGTGGTTATATTAAATAGGGGCATGAAAATATAATTGTATCCATGAAAAAAGTAATGTTATAAACACTGGGATGGTATAACAGGCTTTGCTGAAAATCACTTAGGTGATCATTCCCTTAGAGTGAATCGAATAGCACCCACATATGGTAAGAAATGTTTTGCATGGTCTTTTTGAATGAGTTTTTAGGAAATAACTTCCGTTTGTTTAATGGGGGTCCTAAGATAATTTGACTCAGTTATTATAGCACATTCTTTGTTTCAGACCTTGAACTTCTATCCCTTCCCATCTACCCTCTCTTTTTTTCCTCCTTTTCTCCTGAAGGTCATTTGTTCTAGTAAAACTTCATTTTGATATTGATATTGATATTGATATTGGGCAGTATTTTAAGTCTCCACTGAAGTACCTGTTATGTAATCCTCCAGAACCTACCCCTCCTGCTTTTAGCACATGGTGTGTTTGAACTCTCATCATCCCACTGTGAGCTGTCATTTTGGATTTTAAAACTGTGATGAGGTTAGAAAGACCAATGAGACATGCTTGCACTTAGCAGATCTCTTTCTTCAACTATGAGCTTCAACTTGGTAATGCAAATTAATTAAGTTAAATTAAATTAAGTATATCTAAATTAAATCTTTAAAAATTATTACTCTGAGTTAATGTGCTTAAAAAAACTTCTAGTAGCTCAGCGCTAAACTGTAGAGTCAGTCTTATCCTTAAATAATTTTTTTAACAGGGGAAGCTGTTTGATCTTTGGAATTAATTTTTCTCAAGGCAAAGGATGCATTGGAAGAAATGTACATTTAAAAGTAATACACAGTTGGTTTCCAATTATGGCTCTTCAGCTTACTATCTACAAGATTTTGAGAAAATTACTTTAAAGCTCTGAGCCTCAATTTTCCTATCTGTGAAAGTGGGTCTATTTAGTATTGTTAGGAGAATGAAATTAGATAATTTCATAAAACATCTAGTAATATATTGACTGACACATGGTATATGATGAAATAAAAAGTAATTATTTTTAATCTTAGGAAAAATAGATACCATAATAATAAAATAGGACTTGCCCTCCCTTAATTCAAATCATATACCTTATTAATCTTTTTCAACTATTTTTTGACAAAGAGACCACACCTAGCAATTCAGGAAAGGCCCATTGCTTTACCCCTAATAATATGTTTCTTGTGTCTGAGTTTCACTAATTCAGGATCATTCTGATTCAGAGTTTCCATTAACAAAATAAAAATAGAAAATAATTTTTGCTACTCATAAATTTTTACTACTCACTTTCTAAATTTACCTATAAAAATAGTTCTATGGCCACAAGATATAGCAGATGTGAGTTAGCTACTTTACAGAAGACCTCAGGCTTTTTAGACATTTCATTTGATTTGTGATTTTCCTATGCTCTGTTGGATTCTGTCTTTGAAGGTGGAAGGTAAAACTCAGAAGTTAACCCATGCTCCTAGAATTGTCTGTGCTTGACAAAAATCACCAAGGAGTATAGAGGAGCACATAAACTGTAAAGATAGGCTGGCCTCTGTAAATAACATTTTTTTTTAGATATAACTCTTAAGAAAATCTAAGTCAGCTTATCTAATGGCTAATAGAGCTTTTAGCATGATTATAACTGCTCTGGCAACGATAGAAAGCATTTTCTCATTAATATTTAAAGCAATCTGTTCTGTGGGTCTGCTCTCTGGTCTGTACAATACCCATTATCATACAAATGAGTCCTAAATCAGCCTAAGGAACTCTTTATTATTGAAATGCCAAGAGGTTTTCCTCTCCTTTCCATGGAACTGGTAGTCCTGGGGAGGCATAGAGTATAAAACTGGTTAAAGCCCTCAGATAGATGGCTAGAAGCCCTTGTGAGGTCACAGTATGCCTTCAAATACTGGATTTCCTAATACCTCCACAATTCTCAAATTGTTTAGTCAGTTATCCTTGAGTAAAACAATTCTCTAAATCTCTGGAAGCAAGTTCTCTAGGTTCTGGAAAATATAAGATCTCTTTTTGTTGCCTCTGAACTTGTCTCTTAACTCATACTACACAGTACATCTGTTCAATTCAATTTCTCAACATCACTTTAGTTGTTTGAATCTTAGGATGTAATGGTAATTTTTTAAATGGTACACTGAGTGAATTAGAACAATAGAATATGGCTCTAATAAGGACATTCTAAAATCTTTGTAGAAGATTGTCATCACATCAACACAGTCTTTCCTACTAAATCTCAAGTTGTGCCAATAATAGGCTACTGTTAGGTTCCTTTACTTCTTAAACAGATTCATTCAGTTATTTGGCATTTATTGAGTATGTAATGTGTTGTTCTTTTAAATTAGTTTTTCTGAAAGCAATTGATACATTGGAAACAATGCAAATGTTAAAATCATACACATTTGATAAAATTGGCATTTTTTGAATGTTTTATGCTGTGTCTTGGGGATTACAGTGAAGAGCAAAAACAGAATATGTGCCAGGAATCACAACTACAAAATCATTCAGAAAACATTTCTGACCTTTACTCCAAAGAGGCTCAAAGTCTGGTTGAGAAAGATAAGACAGGTAAACAAAAAAATGAAATAAAGTGGAATGATAGAAAGAGAGGGAGGATCAGTGGGTCCAGAAAAGGAAGAAATGGTCTAGTCAGAATTGGGTGGAGGAGGTTGTCAGAAAATGGTGTCTTTAACAGATAATAAGGTGGGAATGAGCAGAAGGTACAGAATGGGAAGAGAAAGGCATTTTTAACTTCTTCACTGTACTTAGCTCTATCTGAAATTATGTTTCTGTTTCCTTATTTATCATCTATTATTAACTGGCATTCCCCATTTCACTTTCTCATTCCCCTCCCATACTCTATGAAAGAGACCCTAGCTATCTTGTTAACTGTTCCATTTCTGCAGTATACAGTAAGTACTCAGTAATGTTACATAGAATGAATGACTTAAATAATCAGGCCCAAGCAAAGAAATGGTGTGAAGAAAGCCACCAGGGCCTGAAAAAGAGCCCTTGTATGTATCTAAATGGGTGAGGATACGTGTTTCCGTTAATAAAGGTGATTCTTCAATAAAATAAACATGGCAGAGATTAAAATGTACATTAAAAAATAATTCTTAGTGGAAGCCTATCTCATTTCCAACTCTACCTTTTAGAACATATAATGACCATCAATTACTCTTCTTCCATTTGTAACGAGAGCTACATTGTGCTAGTTTCCAAACTAGCTCAGCTTCTCACTGCCATTCTATTGGGAGCCATAGAAATCATATAGGTAAGCCGGGCTCGGTGGCTCAGCCTGTAATCCCGTGCCTTTGGGAGGCTAAAGTGAGTGGATCGCCTGAGCCCGCGGGTTCGAGACGCGCCTGGGCAACTTGGCGAGACCTCATCTCTACAATAAATCAAAACGAGCCAGGCATGGTAGCGCGCGCCTGTAGTTCCAGCAACTCAGAAGGCTGAGGCAAAAGGATTGCCGGAGCCCAGCAGGTTGAGGCTGCGGTGGCCGCGAGAGGCCACTGCACTCCAGTCTGGGTAACAGAGTGAGACTCCAATTCAAAAAAAAAAAAAAAATCATATAGGTAGGGGAAATTTAGTAGCTAAGTTGTAAAAATTCAGTAAGGATTTTGTATATGATTGTTTACATTAGAAATGTGCCTAATTTAGTCTGCTTACATACAGATCTCCATCTCTCTCTCTCTCTCTCCAGTATGTAGACATAAATATGTGTGTGTAATTGAGACATGTTTCTGCAATGATTGCACCTTCTATTGAAAGTTTATTAACACATTTCTGAAAACTCAACATAATTGATATTACTAATATTATAGTTTTCCTCTCAATATGGGTACTACCAACTGAATATTAGCGTTCCTCCAAAATTTATGTTGAAGCCTAATCCCCAGTGTGATGGTGTGAGGAGGTGGGACCTTTGGGAGGTAATTGGGTCGGGAAGATGGTGCTTTCATTAATGGGGTTAGTGTTCTTATAAGAAAAGACAAGAGAGAGTTTGCTCCTCTCTGCTCTTTCTGCCCTGTCAAGATACAAGAAGGTAGCCATCTGCAAATCAGAAAGATGGCCTTCACCAGGAACCAGATTTTCCAGGGCCCTGATCTTGGATTTCTCAGCCTCCAGAGGTGTGTGAAATAAATATTTGTTGTTTAAGTCATCTAGTGGTATATTTGTTATATTAGTCTGAACTGATCAACAGAGTTGGTCAGTTACTTTTTCCTCTATGACCATACTAAGTCAGTGGCTAATTTTTTGGCCAATGCATATTTTCACTTATCCAGCACCAGGTGGAATGGTGAGAGCAAATGGGTAAAATGCTATTACCTATTGCCACCGCTGGTAATACAAGACAAAACCTTCTCCAATTCATAGTAGGTCTGTAGTACCTTCTTATTTTTATATATATATTGAAAAGACTATCATATCATTCTCATCAAGAAAGGATTGATTGAAATCCCGAAGTTTTACCACTATGGTGTTAACTATGAACAACATGACTATATAAATGTTATATAAAACATCTTGTACAGTGTGGGAACAAATGGCTCAAATAATGTAATAGACTTAGTAAGATTATGAGAACATTTAATTTGTAATTTTTTTTAAGACTACAGACAATCTGTAAGGGAACAGGAGTTGTTAACACTGAAAGATTTGGCGAGTTTTGTTCAAAGCCTAAAGAAGAATGGAATAAAACAAATTGTCCAGATGTCTGTGCATGTTTCTATCTCAGTACTACAAACCCTTTTTATTCTCATCTGTTCTTTGATTACTGAGTAGCTCCTTCCCCTTTACCTGCCTCCATACACCCTTTAGTGGAATGGGAAGTACCTGAATCAGTAATGTGACACCAAAACAAATATGTGTGTGTCATGGTTTGAAGGGCAAATCTTTATAAAAGGTAAAGTATTTTAAAAAGTAATTTCTGTCTCCTTGCATGTATAAAAACCAAAGTGAAGCATAATATTTTAGTAGAGGTATCCTGAAGTTTGTATTGACTTATTTATTTATGTATTTTTGTTTTGGTAATAGTAAGTTTATTTATTTTTAATTTTAAAGATGTGTAGTACAATTCAGGTATACAAATGTTCATTTTGCAAGTACCCTTGTTGATGAGGTGTGCCCCCCTCCCCTGGCAGTTTCCCATTACTTCCAATCCCTTTCTTATAGTATTATAATAATTGTTCAAAGTCCACTTGTGAATGAGGACATGTGGTACTCAGTTCTTTGTGTCTGTGATAGATTACTCAGTATTATCTTGCAGTTTATAGAAGAACTATTTGTGTCAAATAACTATGAATGATAGAAATCAGGAAAGTTTGAGCTATTCTACTACTAGCATATTGTGATAGGCAAATTTATTCCTGTGTTTGACTGTTTTGATTTCAGATGTAACTTTCTTAAAGGTACAAATACAACTTCTAGTTGTGTTGTTTTGTTGTTCACAAAAATTTTGGGTTTATCACAAACATAAAATGAAAAATCCAGAGGAAGGATAAATGAAAGAAGGGAAAGAGAGGGAAGGGGAGTAATAGAGATTAAGTGTGAATAGAAATGTACCTTAAGATAGTAATAAAGCTGGAGAAAAGATGGGAGAGAGAAAAGCACCCAAGCTATGGTTATCTTTGTTTCTACTAATATAGAAAAAAAAAAACTCTGTTTATAGAATCACTTTTTCTTGATGTCATAATATATTGATTTTGGTAACTTTGTGGTCATTGATTTCCTAATGCAAGTAAAATTATTGCAAGAATTGCTAAACTTGTAAGCAGTATCATCCTTAGGTTTGGACAAGACTCAAGTTTACAGCCTATTTGGGACTCCTACCCTCACTTCTAGACTGTATCTGGGGATTATGGAATTTCTTTTCAATAAACCCCAATACTGACTCCAATCCCTGCTTGAACCTCTTTCTATCTCATTCTCTCAACGGCAGACTGTGGTTGCTGGTGTACATACCCTTAGGCCTGAGGGGCAATTTATGGGGGTATTTCTGAAGCTTGTTTTCTTAACATGCCTACCAGGTCCCTTTAGGGTGGGTCAACTAGTAGAAAGAAAAGTAGGGGTATGGGCCTCAGGACTGGGTAGGAGAGTGTGTGCCCATGGCCCCCTGCCAAACTTTGGTATTCAACTGAGAGAGCTGAGAAATGTAAATTAGAAATTGGCCTTCCAGATTGTTATGAAGGTATATTTATCAAGATGGAAGGATATACACATTTTATTTAACAGTATGCTGGCATGATTTATAACTTTTAAACATGTAGATATGGCATGTTGACTTCCATTTGTATCTTTGCCCTGTATCCCACAACAGAGGCTGCTATGAGTGGTCTGGGCTGTAATCTATGTTCAGTATATACTTCTTCTTTTATACTAGGTTGTGGAAAGTAAGAGGGAAGAGATGGGAAGGAAGGGGTAGATTATTATATGTTATTTGCAAGGAACTGTGCTAGTCTGAACTTTCACACACATTGTGACTTAATTCCAACACCTCTTAAGTTCTGGCTTTATATTTGGAGAAAAAATTGGTGGTAGGGCTTGGGTTTGAGAAGTCATGTGCTTGAAATATATGCAAAATGGAATGCGCCTAATTAATCAACTCAGTAGGTATTTTATATGTATGGCTTACTAGTAATAAGTCAAAGCAACTTGCTGGTTGCAGAATGTTTCTCTGCTACTATGATAAAGCTTGATTTGCTGTTGTTTACTTTGGTTTATACATTCTTACTTTTGAATTATTGTGGTATGTCCCTGCCAGAGTGTTCCTGTTTAATAAAAACTTTTTTCTTGTTTAATTGTCAAGGAATAAAATTACAAAGGCAGGTAAAGTAAACCTTCCCTATAGTAATAGCTTAATGACCTCCATTTCCCATTCGGTTGAATATCTTGACACTGACACCCATCTCTTTAATTTGATGCCTGTTATTATTTACTTTCATCTCAACAAAACTTAATATATATGAAAAACTATGAGTCCTATTCTATAGCAATGGGATGAGATACATTTGCAAATGAAAAGAATGGAATTATATACTAGAAGCAAGCAACTCTTTATCTGGGTAGGTGAAATTTCAATAGGAATTCTATAAAATTTGCTTAAATTTTGAGTTGTAACTTAAATGTAATAGAAAAATTAGAGTGTTATGATCAAAAAAACCTTTGTCCTGGGTTTTCTGAACAATTTCTTTCTTTATTAATAAATCAGAGAAGCCGGGCTCGGTGGCTCAGCCTGTAATCCCGTGCTTTGGGAGGCTGAGGTGAATGGATTGCCTGAGCCCGTGGGTTCAAGACCCACCTGGGCAACTTGGCGAGACCTCATCTCTACAATAAATCAAAAAATTAGCCGGATGTGGTAGCGCGTGCCTGTAGTTCCGGCTACTTGGAAGGCTGAGATGGAAGGATTGCCAGAGCCCAGCAGGTCGAGGCTGCGGTGGCCGGGAGCGGCCACTGCACTCCAGTCTGGGCGACAGAGACTCCAACTCAAAAAATAAAAATAAAAAATAAAATAAAATAAATCAGAAAATAAATGAATACACTAAGATTCCTGCATTGAGACCCTGAATAAAGGATATAATTTTAGACTATATGGCATCCAGGTCTTAAAGAAGAATATTTAAAGGTCATTCATCTAGCTATTGCTCTAAGTATTCTGAGTCATTGTAGTCTCTCACAGAAATTGTCTTTGCTGAATGCTTCTTAATGTTAGGTCTCCAGTGTCACTACAAAAAACCATCACAGATTTCTCCTTCTGTATTTGTTGTGAAATCGTTGATGAAGTCATTGTTTATCACTCTCAGTACAATCCTGATTTTATTCAAGGAAAAATTGACTCCCCTTAAGAATATGTCCCTCTCCCAGATAAAAAAAAACAAGCAATTTACTATATTTAGCTGCCAGCAGATTAGAGTAAAATTTGTGCCTGCTTCCTGATCTTTATATTAGCTATTTTCTTTGCCTAAAAATTTTTTTCCCCAAAACTCTGCAAGAGATTCATCACTGAGATCTCTACTCACCTTCTTGGGGAGTCCTTCCCTGACCATCCTTTCCTAAAGTGATGGAGAGAAAGAAATACTTTTCCTGAACCCTCTTAGGTTCTGTGACTAGGGCCTGTGAATTGTATAGACAAAAGGCATACAACTTTTTGAAATTAATATTTTTATGTGGCACGGTGAGGGGGCGGGCTTCATAGAAAGAAGTGAAAACTTCAAAAAAGTAGTGAGTCCGAGGGGCTTACAAAGCATTTTAATAGAGAGGGATAGATTGTGGAGGCTTGACAAAACAAAAGAAAAGGGGGCTGCAAATTGTGGTAAATTGACTAGGAAATATAAGGGGGAATCTAATGGGAGATAAGGGGTTATTTTTGTACAAACTTATCTTAGTGTCAACTCCCTGCCTGGTGGCAAGAATGTTCCCCTCTTTCTAATACAGGAGGGGCACCTTTTTCATAGAAAGTTTATGTCCTGCCTTTAGAAAGAAAGGAGGAATGCAGAGAGCCTTTTCTGCATCTGCTGTAGAGTTCCTTCAACTGAAAATAATCAGTATGCCAGAGTGGCATATTTAGGGGTGGTATGTTCTGATCCCCTTCAAAACAGCTATTGCTTTCTGAAATTATACTATTTTATTCTATTTCTGGGTTTCTCCAACATTTGAATATAACTCTTCTTAGAAGCAGAGACTTGGCACTTAAGCAATTCCTGGTATGTGTTCACTCTGCTTAGTGACTACTTATTGAATGATTAAAACATTTTGAATGACAAAACAACTGTATTAATCCTTATGATTGTTATATTTGCTTTTACAATTCTGTCATTCCCATTTCCCCACTACTTCATGGCAGTCAACTTTCATGTTAACTATTCTACATTATTTTTCTATAAAGAGAAAATTAATGTTAATAAATACATTTAATTAAATAAGAAAATAAAAAGTATTTCTTGAACAAGCAAAATAGAATCTCATTTTTAATGAATATATACAACAAATATTTGCTAGGTGTTCATATGTGTCAAGTATTGACTAGAATCTAAGAATATAAAAAAATCAAAAGCAAACCCAGCCCACTGAGTGACAGAGGCAGTAAACAAACAATACGGTAATGTGACAAGTGCCTAAAGTATACTGTAGGTTTGGTTCCTGAATTTCAGACTTTGAGTTGGAGATTAGAGTGCAGGGGGGTTATTAGAAATCATTCTTATGACCACGGCCTAGGGAAGACAGGGAAAGGGCATAAGATTGGGCAGAAGGAAGAGGTGAACCTGTGATGCAGTCTCCATGGAAGTCAAGTGTGAGGAGAGTTGTGAAGATGGATGATCCTTTAGAGTTGTCCCCAGGTCCATCCAGTTGTGATGGACCTGGGCCTTTTCTGCACCCTTCAAATTATTAGATGAGGCCACCTTGGGAAGGGGCATGACCTGAGAAGTGCTCAGTTTCTAAAAAAGACCTATCTACTGGTCTCCCAGCAGCTGAGGCAATAATTTATTTCTTTAAGTTTCCCTTTAAGGGACGAGAATTGGTTAGCCCTTCACAACATTCACTACACATTAAGTGGTTATTATTATTAGGGTCAAAAATGAAGCAATATAGAAACGGTGATAAGGATCTTAATTGCACCTCTAAAATGTCAAAAGAAGAAACACTGAAATTGGAATCTTATAATTCAATTAGAACTTTTAGCAGCAAAGGACATTCCAGGCAGAGGGATTAAACATGTTCTAGTACACAGAACAAGGTAATAACACCATTTTTTTTTTCTGTTTAGGGCTTCATAAATGAAAGAGGTGATACAAACACTAACTGTACATCTATACTAGGCACTTAGATGCATTATGTCATTGCATGCTAACAACTTTGCAAAGTTATTGTCATATATTTACAAATAACAAAATTAAAGGTATAGGCACTTGCACAGTGGTCACACAGATAGTAACTGGTGAAGTCAGAGTCTTCTTCTTTTCAAGGTCAATGTTTTTTCAACAACTATGCAGTCTTCATTGTTCTAATGGTAATTTGTAGTATAGTAGTAATACCTATTTTGTTGTTCTTCAGAAATCAACTGATTTTGATAAATTTTTGAACAATACTCAAAAGCATCAAGAGACACTTAAGTTCTACCAGTGTATTCATCTGCAATCTTGATGTAAACAGTGACCAACAAGTGTGTTTCAGTAGCTGTGTTATTTTGTGCTTCTCAACAAAATGTTTGAAGTGCATGCATGTTTGAAAGTTACACAATTTCTATTGTGAATAGAACTGCAACAAACCTACGTGTGCAGGTATATTTTTTGTAAATAATTTGAGTTCCTCCAGGTATATTCCCAATAGGGGAATTGCTGGGTCATATGGAAGGTCAATTTCTATCTTTCAGAAGCCACACTGTCTTCCAAAGAGGTTGTACTAGTCTGCATTCTCAACAGCAGTGTAGAAGCATTCCTTTTTCTCCACATCCTTGCCAGTATCTGTTGTTGTTTGTTTTATTAATGAGGGCCATTCTTACAGAGGTTAGGTGGTATCTAATGTATCTAATGTGGTTTTGATTTGCATTTCTCTGATGATGAGTGAGGCTGAGCACTTTTCCATGTGTCTTTGGCTGCCTGTATATCTTTTTTTGAGAAGTGTCTATTCATGTCTTTTGCCCACTTTTTCAAGGGGCTATTTGTTTTTTTCCCTTTTGGTGCGTTTGAGAGATCCTAGATGCCTTTGTCAGATATACAGTTGGCAAATATTTTTTCCCATTCTGTGGGCTGTCTCCCTGCTGAAACAACCATGTTGCCCATCAAAGCTGAACTGAATTTTTAAAATGTGGTACATATACACAATGAAATATTATGCAGCCATAAAGAAGGACAAATATATGAAGTTTGCAGCAACTTAGATGGATTTGGAGTCAATCATACTCAGTGATTTATCTCAGAAACAAAGAACTGAGTTCCATATATTCTCACTCATAAGCTGATCTTGAACAATTATAATGCTATAAAAAAGTGATTGGCAGTAGTGGGAAACTGTCAGGGGAGAAGGGGTGGGATTGGCAGTTGAGAGAAACTGCTGGGGGAAGGAGGGGCATACCTCATCAACAAGGGTACCTGCATGATCAATGTTTATATACCTAACCCTGACTTGTACCCCACATCTCTATTTAAAAAGTTACACAATTTCACTGGTTATATTTCATAGAATCTCTAAAATATTCCACTCTAAAAATGCAAAACTGATCATCTGAATTAATCGATCTCAGAAAACTACTTGTCATCACTAACTACAGAGCACATAGACAAATAAGACTGCTTGATGAAAACCTGTCAGAGTATCAGACCACATTGCTGCTTTACTTGATACTCCTCAATGCTTTTCCAATTTATGTAGCAATGGTACCAAAGACAGGTACATATGCCTTACAAATTTTCCAAAACAATCCATTGTAAGAAGAAAAAGTAATACATTTATTTTTTAGTCTTACTCTTTGAAAATATTTATTTTTTTGTTTGCTTCATTATTTGCATAATGTATTCTACTATGCATATATCAGAGGTGCATGCTCAGAAGAGTTTAACTGACACAATCAAAAAAAGCTTAGGATAGGCCGGGCGAAATGACTCATGCCTATAATCCCAGCAATTTGGAAGACTGAGGTGAGAGGATTGCCTGAGCCCACAGGTTTGAGACCAGTCTGGGAAACTTGGTGAGACCTTATCTCTACAATAAATCAAGAAAAATTAGCCAGGCGTGGTGGCACATGCCTGTAGTGCCAGCTACTCGGAAGGCTGAGGCGGAAGGATCTCCTGAGCCCAAAAGGTGGAGGCAGCAGTGGCTATGAGCATGGTACTGTACTCCAGCCTGGGTGACAAAGTTAGACTCTGGCTCAAAAAAAACCCAAAAAAACTTAGGATAAAATTCTGACACATGCTACAATATGTACCCAAAACATTATGCTAACTGATAAGCTAGGCAAGAGAAAACAAACACTGTATGATTCTACAGTACTTACATGAGGTACATAGAGTAGTCAAACACACAGAGATAAAAAGTAGAATGGTGTTTGCCAGAGGCTGGAGAAAGGAGAGAATGGGAAATTATTGTTTAATGGCTGCAAAATTTTTGTGTGGAAGATCAAAAATCTCTGGAGATATATGGTGGTAATGGTTGTATAAACATGTGAATGCACTTAATGCTGCTGAATTGCTCAATTAAAAATGGTTAACATGGTAAATTTTATGTTATGTATATTTTATCACCAAAAAAAAATTTTAAAACTTGAAGACCCCTGGGTTACAGCATTAAAATGGAATGCAAGGTCTTTCCTAGCCTGACTTTTTCTTTCCATTCTCATCTCTGGCCTGCAGGACAATTTTACTTTGGACTGGCATGCCTTGATTAGTGGTGCTTCCTCAGCCTGGAGGGCTGCTCGCCTGCCATTCCAGTTACTTTATAAACTCCTACTCATCTTTTTTAAGTCTATCACACCCAAAGTATCTTCACGTCTTCCACTCTCTATATTTCTCATATTTGGTATTTACACGTCAACATGTCTTTTACTCAGTTGAACTTAAAGACAGAAACATTTGTATCTTCAATGTCTAGAAAAAGGTTGTCATGGTTCTCAGTAATTATGTTTGTTGAGTTAATGAATGAGTAAATGAATAAATAATCAATGGGTGGTGTGGCAACTGTGCAATAAGAATTCTGTTGAATAAAGGAAATCCTTCCCCATGGCGCATTTCACCTCAGCCGACTCTCAATCACTTCTTCAAGGCTTGAGAGTCACAGCACCTGGGTATGGATCTAACTCAGCTGAAGGAATTTTTAAATCAATTTTTATCATATTTCACATTTCTCTTTTCTATATTGTGTTTTGTTGGATCATTCTTTTAAATTTTGCCATCACTAGCAAGGGCATACAAAAAAGTCACATCTACCAATTATTGGAGGACCACTAGGCTAGCCTGGTGAACAGAATGTCACATTTTTATAACCGGGTATAGATTTTTTAAATTAAATTATTTTTGTTCTGGAATAATAAAAAATTCTGAGTGTTTTTTTCCTTTTCTCTTTTTTTTGATAGCCAAATCTATACAACTAAAAATATAAATGACATATTTGAAAATAAGTACTCTCCTAAAGTTTAAATTGCTTGTTAATGTGACACCAATTAGGCATTTAGGATTGTCATTATGTTACATGATGCTACTGTTTTTAAAATATTCAAAACTTAACTGAATATTTTTAAAATGCTGTAATTATAATTTTATGGTGTGCTTTGCTTCTTCACTCTGAGCATTTCTACATAAAAGTGAAATACAAATGAAGATGTAAAATTAGATTTTTTAAATGAACAAATTCTTGGAAAACAAGCTCAATACTTCTCTGAGAAAATTGAAGTTTCATTATATTACAACTGGAAGCAAATATTTTTAATGTTTTTATGTATCGAATATAAACAACATATAATTGCAGTTAAATTTTGTTTCAGTGAATAAGATTTTAGATTGGGATAAATTTATAAGAAAAGGTCAAGTCCTATATTTTTAATCTATATGCTATAAATAAGTACAGATTAAAAACAACTAAAAATTAATATATAAACATTCAAATCATAATTTAATCTCATTTTCAAATTACCTTTCTCCATGTTTACATGTTTGTGTTCAAACCCTAATGACCTTTCCTGCCTTTAGATTACCTCATGTGTAATAAGAGCATGTTAGTATACTAACTGTATATACTATATGCATATATTCTACACCTACGTATACTATAAATGTGTATATAACATATATTGAAGCACTATTGTAACATACTGAACAATCCTAAATGTCTAACTAACGTCACATTAACAAGCTATTTAAACTTTAAGAGAGTATTTATTTTTAAATATGTTATCTATATTTTTAGATGTATAGATTTGGCTGACAGAAAAAAAAGGGAAAAGAAAGGGAGAACATCACTCAGAATTTTTTATTATCCCAGAACAAAAAAATTAATTTCTTTATGGATATCTGCTTATAAAATGTGATATTATGTTCATAGGGATAACCTATTGGTCCTCCAGTATGTGGGAAAAAAAAATATATATATATATGTATGTTACTGTTTTATATATAGCATTTGGAATCTGTGACCTACAATAATTAAGTTGAACTAAAAAACCTGTTTCAATTGGTTGAGAGGAAAACCAACCCTATTTTTATTTTTCCAAAATGGATTTTTTTTAAATGGAGAATAGTATGCCCTATATCTAAACCAGTATAAAAGTTTTGTTGAAACAAAGAGGGTTTTGAAAAAAGTAATAATGCTATGGTAATTTTCCCAAAAAGTATCTTAAATTTATCTTTACTCTAAATTCATGCGTCCCTGGCAAAACACATACACACACACGCACACACACACGCACAATATACACACTCAGTGGGATCAGCTCATTCCTGTACCATGACTTCTTCCCTTTAAGTTTCTGCTAAAAAGTCACCTTATTAACGAGGCATTCCTCACCTCTCTATATATAACAGCAACTGCCACCATCACTGGCTTTATTTTCCTTTGTGGTGCCATATCACTGTCTGGTATGCTATATGTATCCTTATTAATTGGTTTATTGTTTCTCTTCCATCACTTAAATATGTTTCATATGGACTGAAGTTTTTCTGTTTTTTCCATCACTTCATTGCTAGCAACTAGAACAGGATTTCTCAACATTGACACTACTGACATTTTGAGCTAGATAATTATTTGTTGTAGGAGGTTGTCCTGTGCATTGTAGAGTACTGCTGGCAATAGCAATATCCCTGCCCTCTATCCTCTACTGCTGGTAGCTACCCCTCCCCAGTTGTGACAACCAAAAATGACTTTAGATAGTGCCACATATTCTCTGGGGAGAGAGGGGAAAAATAAAATTGCCAGACAAAAAAAAAACAAAACCACTGATCTAGAATAATGGCACTATGAGCACTCAATAAATATTTGTTGAATGGACGAACAAATGGATAAAATGCGTATTACTTATCAGACAAAACTTTGCATTCTTAATTATAGAACAATTACAACAGAAAAATTGAACACCAGGAGGTCTTTACCAAAGCAAGTCTCTATTCTAGTCTAAGCTTAGACTTTTTCCTTTTTCACTCATTTTCTCTGTCTAAAGATTTAAATGAAGGCATTTCCAGAAAATGTGCATTTATTTGCTTCTAGTTGTCCTGGCTATGTGATGCTGATCCCTCTTGGGCCCTATAAATTCAAACCAATTTCACTTAAGTATTTTTCAAGCCAGGTAAGATTGTTGAATTCCTTTCTGAAATCCACTTATCTATTCTCTGTAGCAATTAACAGTCAGAGGAAATCAATCACATGCCCTTCAAATGAGGATAAAGTATTTCCCTGTCCCAATGTTTGAGCTTTCAAATTCCGAGCCATGAAGGGTCTGCTCCTCCATATTTTCACTTAATACCTTATTGGCTCCTGTCCAAAACCTGCCTGACATGTAATTATTTTCAGCCTATTTCACAGTAGGCCTGCTCAATTCATCTTTCTGTGGGTCAGATTTCCATTTAAACTGATTTTAAAAGGTAGAAGAATTTATCGTGTGAAATTTATGTTGGTAGGGTTCAATGCAATGCTAAACCAAGGGTTTTTTGTGGGGCTTGGGGGGTCAGATATGAAATACAGCATGGAAAGAGATGAAAGAATATTTATAATCATAGCTGATGATTTGGTAATAATCAGTCTGGAATAAAAGTCTAGACTTAAGGGTAGATGTTTGAACCATATGGGTAGAAAGAGAACTGGAATGATGGGGAGAGGGTGATGGTCAGAAGTTCTGAACTCAGTTTCTGGCTCTGTTACTTGAGGTAAAAGATTTACACTCTCTAGAAATTAACTTCCCTTTCTATATGAGATAGAACTAGGAAGAACTTATCAACTAATCTCCGCTACCTGCTCTTTTCCCATCATTCTCTACTTCTTTAAATGGCATCACGAACCAGTTTACCAAGTCAGAAACCTGAGTCAGCTTTGACTTCTCATCTCCTTTACTCCCTACAATGATTTCTCTTCAGTTTATGCTAATTTTATATCCTAAATTTTCTCTTGATCTCTCAGTTCTCTCGATCCTCTCGGGAACTAGACTAAGTATAACTAACTGCCTCTTTATCTCCTCTAGCCATGAGACTGTCCAGGTGAATAGGCACTTCACTGCCTCCCTGCCTCTAGGGATTTGCTTGTCACCCTCCCCTCCCAAGTCTGGTCTTATCTGGTCAAAGTGACCTTGCTAAGAGAATCTGATCATTGTCCCTCACTTCTTTAAACATTTCTTATTGATTTTCCATTGTTCCCCAAATTCCCAGATTCCTTACTTAGGCCTTCAATATGTGTATCCTGACAACTTCTCTAGACCCATCTCTTGTCACATCCTCCAACATACGTACTTCAGCCACATTTAGCTATCTTCACATCTTTTTATTTTATTTTATTTTATTTTATTTTTTTGCCACCAAGCTTTTTGACATGTCTTTTGCTCATGACACTTTTCCTTCTCTCTTCGCCCCTGCTATCTCTGCCAGATTTCAATTCTGTTTCGCTTCTCCAGTAAGCTTGGCCTCTAAGCTCTGTTATGCTTAGCATGAGTCACTGTTTTGTGTAATTATATGTGTACACCAGTTTCCCTCCTTTCTTCCTTCCTTCCTTCCTTCCTTCCTTCCTTCCTTTTTTGCTTCCTTGTCGGAGTCTCTCTCTGTCACCCAGATTGGAGTGCAAGTGGCACACTTAGTGCCACCACAACCTCAATCTGCTGTGCTCAGGCAATCCTTCCACCTCAGCCTTCCAAGTAGCTGGAACTACAGGTGTGTGCCACTACGCCCAGCTGATTTTTTGTTTATTGTGGAGACAAGGTCTCACCATGTTGCCCAGGCTGGTCTTGAACCCCTGGGCTCAGGCAATCCTTTTGCTTCTGCCTCCCAAAGTGCTAAGATTATAGGCATGAGCCACTGGACCCAGCTTGTACACCAGTTTTTAAACATTGACTGATATTTTAAATTGCACAGAGATTTGTTTGCAGAATATCTTTAGAATAATTCTCAATTTGTTTTATTTGTCTCATTCAACTAATATAACAGCAGTATTTTTGCAAGTTGATTTTATCAAATCATGTCAATGTATTAAAGTAGTTTCATGGAAATACATGCATGATCTTTTACTCTCTTATTTCATCAATTTATGAAGTTTAGTCAAATTAATATAATTACAATAAGAAGTACAATTGACACAGTCAGGTTTGCTATTAAACACAACTAATTCTTAAAAAATCTACAATTTACTTGTTAACTGAAGAGATGCATAAACATTGGTTGGTGTATTTTAGGGAGAGAATGGGAAACCTTGCTTTAGCCTGTGACTATAATGTCCTATCTTTACTTTGAGATTATACATTTCTTGATGGTAAGAACTGGTCTTTTATTCATGATAACATACAGAACACAAAGCATGGTACCAGCTCAAAATCCAATATCTAACTTTAAAAATTGATATTAAATTAGATGCAAGGTTATTTTAACTTCAAAAACTATAGTTTGTAAAATTGTTAAGTTACCTTCAAACTTAATATTCTTTGATTTTTATGTAATTATGAACATATTTGTGCTGTGATGGAATTATAAATTAAGGACCAGGTTCTTACATTATATTACCCTTGTGTTTCCCACAGTCATTTGTGTTCTAAAATAACTGCAAAGGGTTGCTCAATAAATAAATGTTGAATTGTGTACATATGCCTGCTAGTTAGCTGTTGGGGGGTATGGAGACATGGGCAAGGGCAGGTATTGTGAAGCAAGACATTAAGTAAAACCTTAAGCCTGGTATATGAAATTATTAGCTAAACTCTTTTTTATTGAGGTAAAATTTCAGTATAATTATGGAAATCTAGATCCATGATTATTAAACTTTGAGAAGCACAACATTTTCAATGAATTCTCAGAAATGTATTTGTATTGGTGACTTAGCTTTGGAGTAAATGAGAGAGATTCTGATTTTTAAAATTCAGGTGTTATTATGTCAAACAACATGCAAGGACATCCCCTGTTCATTTGAGTTCAGCCTGAATAATAACATTGCACATTAGGCCTAGTGTTGAATCAACTTTGTAGTAATCCTTGCAGGTTTTATTCTTGCCAGCCAAGGAGGGTAATTTCCTGATGGATGCTCAATCTCCCCACCTGCCCTTGGAACATTTCCAAAGAAAATAAAAGGAGGAAAAGCAGGTGCAGCCATTCAGAACCAGATATAGAATAATGGCAAGGAAGTCATAGTCATAAAAACAATGCCCTACATTGTTTTGAGAGGTTTCTGGTGTGTCAGACACTGAGGTAAGCAGTTTTCATGCTTTATCTCAATTCTCACAACCTCCTAGCACTGAGTAGTGGTTAAAATGCAGGTTTAGAAGCCAGACTGCCTCACATTTGAATCCTGGCCTACCACTAAGAGTGGTGTGACCTTGAGCAAATTACTTAACCTCTGTGTGTTTCAGCTTCTTCGTGTGTAGAAGAAAGGGAATAAATATATATACATCTTATAGTGTTTTGTGAGGGTCAAAGAACTAATACAAGACAAGCACAGTATTTGCACTTAGTAAGTACTCAAAAATGTTAGCTTTTATCATCATTACTATTTTTCTTATTCACCTTCTGCAGATGAAGCAATTTAGTGAAGCCAAATGACTTGATCAAGGTCACACAGTGAATGGCATTGTCAGACTTGAACTCTGTGGCTCCCTGTCCTGCAAAATTCCACTGCACAGAACACAATGTACCATGATCACAACATTACTAGTCAGGGGATGAAGTGACAGAGCCCAGGCATCAGAGCTAAGCATATAGTTTGAATTCCACTTCTTAACATATTCTGTGATTAACTGGATAAGTTTTACTTACATTCACTGTGTTCAGTTTCTTCATCTCTAAAATTGAAGTGTTAGCCCATTTTTAGGGTTGTGAGGAAGATTAGATAGTGCTTATTTACTAAATTGGTATATGCTGGTAACAATTTTCCTTGAAAGTAGTTGTTCTTATTATATAGGCTGCGCAATCAGTATATTTACAGTATATTATAATCAGTATAATTACAGCAATAGTGTATATTGCTTTTATATCAAAATAATTTCAAGAATATATATTTCTATAAACAAAATACATACAATGGAATATTATTCAGACTAAAAAGAAAGGAAATTCTGATAATATGCAGCAACATAGATGAATCTTGAGGACATTATGCTAACTGAAATAAACAAGACACAAACAAATACTCTATGATTCCACTTATATGAGGTACATAGAGTAGTCAAATTCATTGAGACAATAAGTAGAATGGTGGTTACCAGTGATGGGAGTTGCAGGGGGAGGAAATGGTGAATTATTATTTATTGGCTACAGAGTTTCAGCTTGTGAAGATGATAAAGTTCTGGAGAAGTGTGGTAGTAATGTGAATGTACTTAACTCTGCTGAACTGCATGCATGAAAAATTTACTTTATTTGGTCATTTTTATGTTATGTATATTTTACCAAATTGAAAAACTAGAGGAAACATAGTCTATCTCCTTCTGTAGGATGCAAAAATCTACTATGAAGATTATTGAAATGAGAATCACAGTCATTTCAAAGACTCATGTCTCTTTAGTAATACTTTTGATGTTTTATGCTGATTCCACAAAGAAATCACTTTAGTCTTTATATTTTCTAAGAATGAGAAGGAGTGCACGATTCTTCTTATCCACAACATATGTTCCTATTTGAATTGGCAGGTGAGTATTAATCAATGTAGATATCATTCTAACAATACTGTCAGAGGGGAAATAATATTGTTGTGACACCAAGAAAACATTTTTATTATACACATTCCCTTGAAATAACATTTTTTTGCCAGGAAATTTGATGCAGCACACACGTGGTGCATGATAGAAAGATGTCAAGCTAAAGTACATTAGTCATGTGTGCTACACATGATGTATAGTCGAACACCCTGTGAGATGCAAGGATATAATTAACTATGAAGGTCATTCCATCACTAGCATAATACCTAAAACAAAGATATATCCAGTTATGCTGTTTACTCTATTTACCCTTCAACTCCTCATTTTTATAAGCCTTCCTTTCTGTGATTTTTAGAACCCCCATAAGACCTTTTTTTTTAAGAGATCCATTTTGTTTAAATCACCTTACACTCCAAATCCAAATAAAAACTATTTTGAATTTTAAAACATGACTTCTTTTGACATTGAAACTTTTTCTCTTTTTTCAATTACTGTAATAAATGCCAAAATTTTGGGAAAAAAATTTTAGTATACACATCTATTTTACAGTCTCATTTACATTACTTTTTCCTCATTTTTATTTTTTTTATTTTTTTGAGTTGGAGTCTCACTCCATCGCCCAGACTGGAGTGCAGTGGCCGCTCCCAGCCACTGCAGACTCGACCTACTGGGCTCCGGCGATCTTTCCGCCTCAGCCTTCCAAGCAGCTGAAATTACAGGCATGCGCTACCACGCCTGGCTGATTTTTTGATTTATTGTAGAGATGAGGTCTCGCTGCCCAGGCGGGTCTCGAACCTGCGGGCTCAGGCAATCCACTCACCTCAGCATCCCAAAGGCACGGGATTACAGGCTGAGCCACCGAACCCAGCTCCTCATTTTTAAATTGTGGTAAAATACACATAACAAAATGTACCATCTTAACTGTTTTAAGTGTACAGTCGAGTGATATAAAATATCATCATTGCCACTCATCTCCAAAACTCGTTATCTTGTAAAAGTGAAGCTCTATACCCATTAAACAATGACTCTCCATTCTCTCCTCCTCTCAGCCCCTGGAAACCACCATTCAATTTTCTGTCTCTATGATTTCAACAATTTCAAGTACCTCATATAAGTGAGATCTTATGTATTTGTCTTTTTGTGCCTGGCTTATTTCACTTAGCATAATGCCCTCATAGTTCATTCATGGTGCAGCATATGTCACAGGTTCCTTTTCTTTTAAGGCTCAATAATATTCCATTTTAATATATACCACATTTTGCTTATCTGTTCATCCATGAAGGATATTTGGATTGATTCTACCCTTTGGCTATCGTGATTAATACTGCTATGAATATAGATGTACAATTCTCTCTTGGAGCTCCTGTTTTCAACTCTTTTTGGTATATATCCAGAAATGGAATTGCTAAATCATATGGTAATTCCATTTTTAATATTTTAAGGAGCCATCATACTGTTTTCCACAGTGGCTGTATCATTTTTCCTACCAACAGTGCACAAGGATTCTAATTTCTCCACCAGTCTTGCCAACCCTTTAAAAAAAATAGCAGTCATTCTGATGGGTATAAAGTGGTATCTCATTGTAGTTTTGATTTGTGTTTTCCACATGATGAGTGATGTAGAGCATATTTTCATACGCTTATTGGATAATTGTTTATCTTCTTTGGAGGAAAGTCTACTCAAATGCTTTGCCAATTTTTGTTTCAGGTTGTTTTATTGTTGTTGAGTTTTAGGAGTTCTTTATATATTCTAGATGTTAATTTCTTATCAGATATTACAAATATTTTCTCCTGTTCTAGAAATTTCCCTTTTACTTTGTTATAGTGTCTTTTGATACACAATTTTTAAAATTTCTATAAAGTTCAATTTGTCGATTTTTTCTTTTGTTGCCTGAGTCTTTGGTGTTATGTCTAAGAAATCACTGTCAAAACCATTATCATAAAACTTTTGCTCTACATTTTATTGTGAGATTTTTATAGTTTAAATTTTTTAATCCATTCTGAGTTAAATTGTGAAAATATTGTGTTAGGTAAGGGTCCAACTTCATTCTTTTGCATGTAGATACCTAGTTCTCTCAACACCATTTGTTGAAAAGATTGACCTTTCTCCATTGAATTGCCTTGGCACTCTTGTGAAATATCATTTGACCATATATGTGGAGGTTTATTTCTGACTCTCTATTCTATTCTAGTGGTCTATATGCATGTCTTTCTTATAGTTTTGTAGTAAGTTTTGAAATCAGCAAGTGTGAGTCCTACAACTTTGTCCTTTTTCAATATTGTTTTGGTTATTTGGTATCCCTTGAGATTTCTTTTTAAAAAAATTAATTTATTAATTTATTTGTTATAGAGATGTGGGGTACAATTCAGGGTTAGGTATATAAACATTAATCATGCAGGTACCCTAGCTGATGAAGTATGCCCCTCCCTCCCCTAGCAGTTTCCCTCAACTGCCAATCCCACCCCCGCTCCCTGTTTTCCACTACTGCCAATCACTTTCTTATAGCATTATAATTGTTCAAGGTCCATTTATGAGTGAGAACATATGGAATTCAGTTCTTAGTTTCTGTGATAAATCACTGAGTATGATCTACTCCAAATCCATCCAAGTTGCTGCAAAGTCCATATATTTGTCCTTCTTTATAGCTGCATAATATCCCATTGTGTATATGTACCACATTATTTTTATCCAGTCCAGATTCGATAGGCAACACAGTTGGTTCCATGTTTTTGCTATTGTGAATAAAGTTGCAACAAACATATGTGTGCAGTTATCTTTTTCGTAGAATGATTTGAATTCCTCCAGATATATTCCCAATAGGGGAATTTGTAGGTCATATGAAAGGTCAATTTCTAGTTCTTTCAGAATTCGCCACACTGTCTTCCAAAGAGATTGCACTAGTCTGCATTCCCACCAGCAGTGTAGAAGCGTTCCTTTTTCTCCACATCCTCGCTAGCATCTGTCGTTGTTTGTTTTATTATTAATGGCCATTCTTACAGGAGTTAGGTGATATCTTAATGTGGTTTTGATTTACATTTCTCTGATGAGGAGTGAGGCTGAGCACTTTTTCATGTGTCCGTTGGCTGCCCATATATCTTCTTTTGAGAAGTGTCTATTCATGTCTTTTGCCCACTTTTTAAAGGGGCTGTTTGTTTTTTTCCTTTTGGTGGGTTTGAGTTCCATGTAAATCTAGATGTTAGGCCTTTGCCAGATATACACTTGGCAAATATTTTTCCCATTCTGTGGGCCGTCTCCCTGCTCTCTTGATAGTTTCTTTTGCTTTGCAGAAGCTCGTTAATTTGATGAGGTCCCACTTGTCTATCTTATTTCTTAAGGTATTGGCCTTTAGGGTTCTGGATAGGAATTTGTTGCCAGTTCCAATTTCCATAATGGTGTCTCCTGCGTTTTCTAAAATTCTTATGGTTTGAGGTTTTATGTTTAGATCTTTGATCCATTTAGAGTTAATTTTTATGTATGGTGATAGGTAGGGGTCCTGTTTCAGTCTTCTGCATGTGGTTAGCCAGTTTTACCAGCACCATTTACTGAATAGGTTTTCCTCTCTTCGTTGGAGGCTTTGTCAAAGATGAGTTGGTTGAAGAATTGAGGCTTTGCTTCCGGAATCTCTATCCTGTTCCATTGGTCTATGTGCCTGTTTTCCTGCCAATACTAAGTTATTTTGATTACTGTAGCTTTATAGTAGAGGTTGAAGTCTGGAAGTGTGATACCACCTGCTTTGTTTCTCTTGCTAAGGATTGTTTTGGCTATTCATGGTCGTTTATGTTTCCATATGAATTTCTGTATTGTCATTTCCAGATCTGAAAAGAATGATGTTGGTAACTTGATGGGTATTGTGTTGAATCTGTAGATTGCATTTGGTAGGATGGACATTTTAACAGTGTTGATTCTTCCTATCCATAAGCATGGTATATTTTTCCATTTGTTTGTGTCTTCTTGGATGTCTTTGAGCAGAGCTTTGTAATTCTCATTGTAAAGGTCTTTCACTTCTCTGGTTAGGAAGATGCTGAGGTATTTCATTTTTGAGTGTGTATGTGTGACTATTGTGAATGGGATTGTGCTTTTTATTTGAGTCTCTGCCTGCTTGTTGTTGTTATATAGAAATGCAACTGATTTTTGCACATTTATTTTGTACCCTGAGACTTTGCCAAAGTCCTTTATCAGTGTCAGTAGGTTTTTGACAGATTTTTTGGATTTTCAAGGTATAGGATCATATCATCAACAAAGAGGAATAACTTGACTTCCTCTTTTCCTATTTGGATACCCCTGATTTCCTTCTCTTGCTTAATTTCTTGGGCTAGGACGTCCAACACAATATTGAACAAGAGCGATCAGAGTGGGCAGCCTTATCTTGTTCCAGTTTTCAGGAGAAATGCTTCTAGTTTCTGTCCATTTAGCAATATATTAGCTGTGGTTTTGTCATAGTTGGCACTTACTATTTTGAGGTATGTTCCTTCTATGCCTAGGTGTTTGAGGATTTTTATCAAGAAGGGAAGCTGAATTTTATCAAAAGCTTTTTCTGCATCTAATGAGATAATCATGTGGTTCTTATTTTTACATCTGTTGATGTATTTAATAACATTTATGTTCTTGCAAACATTGAACCAGCCCTGCATCCTCAGGATGAACCCTACTTGGTCATGGTGGATGATTTTTGAGATGTGCTTTTGGATCCGATTTGCTAGAATTTTGTTGAGGATTTTTGCATCTGTGTTCCTAAGGGAAATTGGCCTATAGTTCTCTTTCTGTGTTCATCTTTACCCAGTTTGGGTATCAGTGTAATGTTAGCTTTGTAAAATGATTTGGGGAGAATTCCATCTTTCTCAATTGCCTGGAATACTTTCAATAGGATTGTTATCAGCTCTCCCTTGTATGTTTTGTATAATCTGCTGGAAAGCCATCTGGTCTAGGGCTTTTTTTTTTTTTTTT
>NW_007120204.1:41202-44620 GCF_000164805.1 Carlito syrichta
TGATATTTTCTATGATATTTTTGTCTTCTGTGTCCTGTATTTGTGCTCTTATTTTTGTGATTTGGGTTCTTCTGCTAAAGTTGGGGTTTTGGTGGTCTTCTTTCCAGATCCCTTAGATGGTTTTTTAGGCTCTCCACTTGTGATCTTTCCATTTTCTTGATGTGTGTTTGTAGAGATACAAAATCTCCTCTTAAAACTGATTTCATGGCATCCCAGAGGTTTTGGTAAGATGTTTCTTCATTTTCATTTGTTTCCAGGAATCTTTCAATTTCTTCTTTGCTTTCAGTGTTGACCCAGTCGTTGTTCAGCATCATGCTGTTTAGTGACCATGTCTTTGCAGGTTTGGGGGAAATTTTGTTGGTGTTGATATTTATTTTTATTCCACTATGATCGAAAAAGGTGCGTGGAAAGATTTAAATCTTATGAAATTTGTTTATGTTTGATTTATGGCCAATGATGTAGTCAATCTTGGAGTACGTTCCATGTGGTGGTGAGTAGAATGTATATTCTGTGGTCTTTGGGTGGAGTGCTTGGTAAGTATCAATTAAGTTCATTTGTTCAAGAGTCTCATTGAGGTTCTGGATGTCCTTGCTGATTTTTTGTCTTGATGATCTGTCCAGGGTTGTGAACGGGGTATTAAATTCTCCTGCTAGGATAGTGTTAGAGTCGATCTCTTTTTTAAGTTTGCCTAGAGGCTGCTTTACGAACATTGGTGCTCCTATATTAGGTGCATATATGTTTAGGATGAATATTTCTTGTTGATGGATTGAACCTTTTATCATTATATTGTGACCTTCATCTTTTTTGATTTTTGGTTAGTTTAAAGGGTATTTTGTCTGAGATTAAGATTGCAATTCCAGCTTTCTTTTATGTTCCATTCACCTGAAAATTTGTTTCCCATCTTCTTACTTTGAGTCTGTGAGTGTCCTTTCTGGTGAAATGAGTCTCTTGGAGACAATATATTGTTGTCTTGTGATATTTTATCCATTTTGCCATTCTGTGTCATTTCCGTGGTACATTTAGTCCATTCACATTCAGGTTAATTACTGAAATCTGAGGGTTTATTTTTGTCATGATGTTTTGTAGAGTTGTTGTTGTACTTGTTTTTTTGTTGTCTTTCTTTTGGTTTTTTGGGGTTGATTCATGTGTGTTTTCAATCTTTTTCCTGTGCTCTTGTGAAGAACATTGTTGTTCTTTTTCCCTTTTCTTCTGTGTTTAATACTTTCTTAAGAGTTTCTTGTAGGGTTGATCTGGAGGCAGTATAAGTTCTTAGGGATTGAATGTCTGGGAAAGATTTTAATTCTCCTTCACTGATGAAGCTTAGCTTGGCTGGGTAGGTTATTCTTGGTTGAAATGTTTATCTTTGAGAACTTTGAATATTGGACTCCAAGTTCTCCTAGCCTGAAGGGTTTCTGTAGATAAATCTGCCACTATTCTGATTGACCTTCCCTGGTAGGTAGTCTGACCTTTTTCTCTTGCTGCTTTGAGGATTTTTTTCTTTGATACCTACTTTGTTCAGGCAGATTATTATGTGCCTAGGAATTGGCCTTCTCATTTGTTGTCTTGCTGGGATTCTCTTAATTTCTTGTGTTTGAATTTTCACATCATTAATGAGGTGAGGGAAGTTTCCTTGAATAATTCCGTGGAATGTTTGTTTCAGGGTCATCTCTGTCTCTCTTTCTGCCTCAGGAAGGCCAGTTACTCTCAGGTTCATTCTCTTGAAGTACTTGCTCATCTCCTGAAGGTTTTGTTCTGTTTTTTTAAGCTTCTTTTCTATGTTTTTGACAGTTTGGTTTAGTTCTATATTTTGGTCTTCAAGTTCTGAGATTCTGTCTTCTGCTTGGCTATGTCTGCTTTCCATACTTATTAGTTTGTTATTTATTTCTATCACAGTATTCTTTACTGCTGTTATCTCATTTATAAACTCCTTCCTGTTTTCTTCTTGTCTCTTCAATTCTTTTTATTCTCTCTATTATTGTCTTGATGTCTGGGATTTAGTATGTGACCACTCATTCTGGGGGCTCTTCAGTGTTTGCATTCCGAAGTCTGTTTTCTCAATAGCTGATTTCCCAGGGGTCTGTGTGAGACTTGTATTCTTCTTTTGATTTTTCTTCATTTGTGTAGATTTGCCTCCTCACTTTTTCCTTTTTTACTTTCTCTCCCTCTGTCTTCTTTAAATCTGTTGTTCAGGGGTGGCAGGGTTGTTTTTTGCTTCTGTTTGCTCAATCTCCTATTCTTCCTTATGTGAATCTTCTGGCTTTGTTCGATTCTGAGGCTGGACTGTAGGTTGAGGGTTATACCTTTTGCAGTTTTGAGATTTATTTGAGGGGGGAGTTGTGATTCAAAATTTATCTGCACATCCCAATATCCACTGACAGGTGTATGGATATGCTGGATTCTACTTCCCATTGCCTTGTAATCTGTTCATGAAGTGGGGTATTAGTTTGCTCCCAGGAAATAAAATGATGTAAGAAAAGGGAAAGAAATGAAACAGGGAGAGGGCGAAGCGGATGGTGGAGACAGAAGAGTAAAAAGGAGAACAGACAGAGGTACCCACTAATAAATGAAAATAGACCTGAAGACAGATAAGAGTAAGATAAAACAAAAATAAAGGCAAACAATCAATCAAAAAAAACTCAGCAACAACAACAAATAAACCAGGACATATAATCATACAGACACACAAGCTGACCAACCTCCTTAAGATGTACTGTTCCCTAACACAACCATGATGTCTTAGCTCTCAAGTTGGAGGTTAGGCAGAGCTGGGTGGATGAGTCACTGCAGGTCTCTGCCTGGTCACAGGGCTCCAGTTGTTCTCTGGTCCCGCTATAGTCAGGTGCGAGTTGGGGGAGGTGGAGTGTGAGACTTCTGGGCGTTGCTGGTCCACGTAGTGGTCAGGATGGCTAGGGGTTGGGCTGTGTGGCCACCAAGGGAGCCCAGAGCTCCATGGGGAAGGAGCCTTGGACCTCCCTAGCCGGTGGAGGCTTGGGGCCTGGTGGGGCACTTCAGTCAGGGGGGAAGTCCATAGCTCTGAGGGGCGGTCTCATAGGGACTCTGCGGGCAGTGGTAGCTCAAGGCGGGGTTGGGGTCTTCAGCCAGAGTGGGGACCTGGAGCTCTGAAGTACCTGGATATGAGCCTGGAGTTCTGAGGTGCCCAGGCATGGATGCTGGGGCCCTCCAGGGGATGGTGGCTAGAGGTGGGTCTGTATGCTTCAGTCCAGTTGGGGGCCCAGAGCTCCCAAGCATGGGCACTGGGGGCCTCCATGGGGGTGCGGCTCAAGGTGGGGCTAGGCGCTTCAGCCCAGGCAGGGGTGCAGAGCTCCGAGGCAGGTGCTGGGGCTTGCATGGGCAGTGGTGGTTTGGGGCCTGGTGGGGTGCCCCAGGAAGGGATGGAGCCTGCAGCTCCAAGGGGTGG
>NW_007120204.1:44640-58541 GCF_000164805.1 Carlito syrichta
GTGGGTGCCACCACCACCCTGGACAATGGTGGCTTGAGATGGGGTTGGGCACCTCAGCCAGAGTGGGGACCCAGAGCTCCAAAGGGTGGGTGGTGGCAGCAACTTTGGGCCCTGCACAGGGCACTTCAGCCAGGAATGGAACTGGCATCTCTGAGGGGCAGGCACCTAGAGCCTCCCTGGGTGACGATGGGGCTGGGTGCCTCACCCAGGGCAGGGACCCAGAACTCAGAGAGGCAAGTACTGGCTGCAGCTTTGGGCTGCGCGCAGTGACCTTCAGCCAGTGATGGAGCCTGTAGTTCCACGGGGTGGGTGTGGAGGCCCTCCATGGGCTGCCACAGCCTGAGACTGGGCTGGGGGCCCAGCCAGGGAGGAAGCTGGCAGCGGCTGGGTGCCGGGCAGATCAGTGTAGACAGCAAGGGAACCCAGATCTCCACTAGGCGGTATCTGAGGGCCACCACAGTCAGCGGCGGTTGGCTTGGGGCCAGATGAGATGGAGTAGCTGGGGAGGGAGCTGGGAGCTCCAAGCAGCCAGGGCCTGGGGCCGCCTAGGGTGGAGCAGCAGCATCAGAGGACCGCAGTAGCCAGCCGCACATAGGACCAAGGGTCTCCAGGCCTCAGACCTGTACGTCAGGTGATGGGCAGGAGGTGGGGGAAGGAAAGCAAGAGTCTTTATGGGAACTCACTTTCAGAGAATTTCATAGTCCCACCTGTGCCATCACCATCTTACTGGAACTCCCCCTTGAGATTTCATGTGAATTTTAGGATGAGATTTTTATTTCTGAAAAAAAAAAAAAAAACTTTTGGGATCTTTATAGAGAACATTAGATCTATACATCACTTTGGGTAGTATTGACATCTACCAATATTAATTCTTCTAATCTGTGAACATAGGATGTGTTCCCATTTGTCTTTAATTTCAGTAATGTTTTGTAGTTTTCATTGTACACATCTTTTACCTCCTTAGCTAAGTAATGTATATAGTATTTTATCATATTTTGATGCTATTGTTAATGGAAATGCTTTTTTTTTCTATCCTCTATTTCACAGTGGTACTGCTAAGGCTGGTTACACACACATAGAAATACTTAATATTTTCAAACTGTTTATTGTTACTGTGTAGAAATGCAACTGATTTTTGTGTGATGACTTTATATTCTGCTGCTTTGCTGAATTTATTTGTTACTGCTGATAATTTTTAGGAAAATATTTAGGATTTTTTACATGTACAGTCATGTCATCTGCAAACATAGAATTGCATTTCTGCTTTTCCAGTTTGGATGCCTTTTATTTTTTTTCTTGCCTAATTGCTCTGGCTAGAACTCCCAGTATTCTGTTGAATAGAAGTGGCAAAAGTAGGTATCCTTGCCTTTTTCTAATCTTAGAAGAAAATCTTCAGTCTTTTACCATTGAGTATGATGATTGTGGTGAGTTTTTCAGACTTTTACTATGTTGAGGTAGTTACCTTCTATTCCTAGTTTGTTGAGTGCTCTTTTATCATAAAAGGGGATTGAATTTTATCAAATGCTTTTTCTGCATTAATTGGAATGATCATGTGGTTTTTTTCCCTTCATCTGTTAATGTGGTGTATTACGCTGATTGATTTTTATACCATCTTTGCAGGAATAAATCTCACCTAGTTATCGTGTATAATCTTTTTTAATATGCTGTTGAATTTGGTTTGCTAGTATTTTGTTAACAATTTTTGCTTCAGTGTGTATAAGGGATATTGGTCTGCAGTTTTCTTTTCCTGTAGCATTTTCATCTGGTTTTGGTACCAGGGTATTATTGGCTTCATAAAATTAGTTAGAAAATGTTTCCTCCTCTTCAATTTTTTGGAAAATTTTGAGAGGGATTGCTGTTAGTTTAAATGTTTGGTAGAATTCACCTGTTAACCCATCAGGTCCAGAGCTTTTATCCATTGGGAGATTTTAAATTACTGATTCAATCTTCTTACTAGTTATAAATCTATTCAGTTTTTCAACTTCTTCACAAAATCTTGGTAGGTTTTGCATTTCTAGGAGTTTGCCCATTTTATCTAGGTATCCAATTTGTTGGTATATAATTGTTCATAATATTATCTTATAATGCTTTTTTTATTTCTGGAGAATCAGTAAAATTGTCCCCATTTTTATTTCTGATTTTATTAACTTGTGTCTTCTCTCTTTTTTTTTTTTTTTTTGAGTTGGAGTCTCACTCTGTCGCCCAGACTGGAGTGCAGTGGCTGATCCTGGCCACCGCAGCCTCAACCTGCTGGGCTCCAGTGATCCTTCCGCCTCAGCCTTCCAAGTAGCCAGAATTACAGGGGTGCGCTACCACGCCCAGCTAATTTTTTGATTTATTGTAGAGATAAGGTCTCGCCTGCCCAGGAGGGTCTTGAACACGTGGACTCAGGCAATCCACTCACCTCAGCCTCCCAAAGGCACAGGATTACAGGCTGAGCCACCGAGCCCATCTGTGTCTTCTCTCTTTTTTTCTTAGTTTATCTAACTAAAGGTTTGTCAATTATGTTGATCTTTTCAAATAACCAATTTTTTATTTCATTGATTTTCTCTATTGTTTTTCTATTCTCTATTTTGTTTATGTCAACTCCATCTTTGTTCTTTTCTTTCTTCTGCAACTTTTGGGTTTAGTTTGCTTTTTTCTTTTTAGTCTTTTAAGTTATAAAGTTAGATGTTTTATTTGAAATTGTTCATTTAATGTAGATGTTTATAACTATATATTTCCCCTTTAGCACTGCATCCCATAAGTTTCGTTATACTGTGTTTTCATTTCCATTTATCTCTAAGCATTTTCTAATTTCCCTTGTAATTTCTTTTCTGATTCATTGGTTAAGAATGTGTTGCTTAATTTCCACAAATTGATAAAATTTCCAATTTTACTTCCATTATTAATTTCAAACATTATCTTGTTGTAATCAGAGAAGATACTCATTGTGATATGTATTTTTTAAAGTCTATTGAAAATTAATTTGTGGCTTATATGGTGTTCCTTGGGAAATGTCCCATGTGCACTTGAGAAGAATGTGTTATAGTTGGTAGAGTTTCTGTATATGTTTTCTTAATCTAGTTTGTTTCCTGTGTTAAGTTATCTATTTTATTATTTATCTTCTATATGGTTGTTATATTCTTTAATGAGAGTAGGATATTGAAGTCACTAACTATTATTGCAGAACTCTATTTCTTCCTTCATTTCTACCAGTTTTGCTTCATATATTTTGATCATCTGTCAATAGGTGCATAAATATTTTTAAATTGTTATGTCTTCTTGCTGGGATGGCCCTTTCATTAATATATGATAATGTCTTTTATGACTTTTTAAAATTTAAAATATATTTTGTCTGATATTTTGATAGTCAACCATGCTTTCTTTTGGTTATTACTTGTATGAAATATATTTTTCCATCCACTCACTTTCAACCTTTTTGTGTCTCTGTATCTATAGTGTAGACAGTGTAAAGTTGGAACATGTGTTTTTTATACATCCTGCCATTCTGTCTTTTGATTGGTGAGTTTAATTCACTTATATTTAAAGTAATTAGTGATTGAAAAAGAATTTACCACCATTTTGCTATTTTTTCTATATACCTTATAGCTTTTTTATATCCCATTTATTTCATTACTTTTTTTTTAATGTATCTAGTTAATTTTCTGTAGTGAAACTTTAATTTTCTATCATATTTCCTTTTGTATATGTTCTATGGCTATTTTATTTGTGGTTACCATGGGCATTACTAAAAGTCCTAAAGCTATAGCACTCTAACTTGAATTCATACTAGCTTAACTTTAATAACATACAACATCTCTGTTCCTTTAATAGCTTTGAGCTACCCCTTTCAGTTGTCAATGTCAAAAAATTACATCTTTATTCTTTGCATGCCCCAGAATAAAAACTAGTAATTCTTTGAAATGCATTAATCTCTTAAATTATGTAAAAAAAAAAAGTGGAGTTACTACAGTAATACTATTAGCTTTTAAACTATTATTAAAAGTATATTAGTCTTTTTCATCTTGTAGAAAACAAAAAGTACAGCTACAAGCCATTGTTATAATAATATTAATGTTTACAATTGTACACACATTTAACTTTACTGATATCTTTATATCTTCATATGGCTTTGAGTTGTTTAATGTCCTTTTATTTCACCCTGGAGTTCTCCATTGAGCAATTTTTGTAGAGGAAGTCTAGTGACAAAAATTCCTTAAACTTTTGTTTATCTGGGGAATTTTAAAATTTTTCCCTCACTTTTGAATGACATGTTGCTAGATACACAATTTTTGGTTAAAGTTTTTCTTTTTCTTTAACATTTTGAAAATTTTAACCCACTGTCTTCTGGCCTTTAAAATTTCTTTTGAGGTTCTGTGAATAACCTTATCAAGGATCTCTTGTAAGTGATAGATTGCTTTTCTCTTACTGTTTTCCAGATGATCTCTATCTTTTTTTTTTTTTTTCCAAAAGTTTGCCTATAATGTGTCTTGGTGTGAGTCTCTTTGAATTCAATTTACTGGGCATTTACAGAACTTCTTAGATGTTTATATTAAGTTCTTTAATCAAATTGGGGAAGTTTTAGCCATGTTCTTTAAACATTCTCTCTGCCCTTTTCTCTCTCCCTCCTTCTGGGACTTCAATTATACGTATGTTGGTTGTCTTGAAGGTATCCCCCAGGTCCCTTCAACTTTTCTTTTTTTTTTTCTGAGTCAATAATTTCCATTGTCTTAACTTCAAGTTCACTGATTCTTTCTTCTCCCTGCTCTAATCTGCCTTTAAATCACTCTAGCAAGTTTTTCATATCAGTTGATGTACTGTTGGTTTCTCTCTAGGTTTTCTATTTTTTAATTAATATTTACATATTGTTTATGCTTTATTTTTATTTTTTTTACTTTCTCTACTTCTTCTGTTAGTTCTTTGAGCATTTTGGACAGTGTTTTAAAGACTAAATCTGCCATGAGGTCTTTTTCAGAGATGGTTTCTATTTATTTTTTCTTTGAATGAGTCACACTTTCCTGTTTTTTTGTATGCTTCGTGGGCATTGTTATTGTTGTTCAAAACAGCACATTTAAATATAGTAATGTAATAACTCTCAAAATCATGTTCTCTCCTCTTCCAAGGGCTTGTGTTTTTGTTATTGTTTATTATTATTATTGTTTTTTAATTGTAGTAGGCTATCTCTGTTGCAAGGTTCAGTCTTGAGTAGGTCATGCACAGTTTCACGTTAAGGTTTTCCACTGACTGATTCGTCTACTGAAAACTACTTACCCCAGATATCTACATAACTGTCTCATTTATCAACTCAATTTCAGATCTTCTCCACCATCTTATTTAAAATTGCACACTTTGTGACATCCTAGAACCTTCATGTTTTATTTTTCTCCATACCACTTACCTCATTTTAGTATACTAAATAACTTAATTAAAATATTTATGACACTCTTCTGCCCAAGAAGTTAGGCTCCATGAAGAAAGGAATTTGCTTTCTGGTGTTTTTAACTGCTGTATCTCCAGCTCCTAGAATGGTTTCAGGCTCATAGTAAGCCCTTAATAATTTACTCATGAATTACTCAATGAATTCAGATCTCAAGCCCACAAGACCCAGATAGTGTCCCTGAATTGTTAGCAGATACTATTTTTGCTGTCCCCACCCAGAACCATTACTGAGACAAATCATTTTATCGATGTCTCTCCCTTTGGAGCATTATTTTTACTGAGCATGTTTCCTTTTCTTCTCCTTTTTCTAAGTTTATACTGAATGTGTTTTCTTTTCCTGCTCTTAATTTTAAAAGAAAAGTCTAGTAATTAAATATTTTTATCTATTCAAGTTTCAGTTCATAAAAAAACAAATGAGAGAATAGATGCTAGGCAGACAATAGCAGTGTCTGACACAATTATACTGCTGTAACACAAAATATTCTTGCTGTACACTATTAAAGCTGAAAAAGCAAGTTGTAGAAAAATATGTACATGAGCTTGTTCTTATTTAATGAAAAATAACTAACTGCTTTAAATATGTATATTGGTATGTGTATGGAAATATTTTGGAAAGGCTATACACTAAACCTGAATACAATAACACAGTAAAAATCATATTACAACTAATAAATAAGAATTACAACTAATAATAACAGTAAACATTTATACAATATCTACTATAATGCAAGGCATTGTTGTGAGCATTTAACAAATATTAACTCATTTAATCTTCAAAACCACTTTGGAAGGTTTAACTAATATTACCTTTAATTTGCAGATGGGAAAATTCTTACATGAAGAGTTAAATAACTTGTCCAAGCCCACAGATCCAATAAAGGGTTTAGAGTTTAGTGGAGTGTCAACCCAGACAGTCTGACTTTAAAGTCAATGCATTTAACCCCTAAAATATATGTGTGTGTGTGTGTGTGTGTGTGTGTGTGTGTGTGTGTGTGTGTGAGAGAGAGAGAGAGAGAGGTTGTGCACCTGCATGTGCACACACGCACTCATGTGTGTGTATTACAAATATATATTATTTTTAACTTAAAAAAAAGAAAGAAAGCAATTGTTTCTTCTTAAATCCATCCTAAGACTGGGAGCAGTGATTCATACCTATAATTCCAGCACTCTGGGAGGCCAAAGTGGGAGGATTGCCGAGCCCAGGTGTTTGAGACCAGCCTGAGCAACATGGTGTGACCACATCTCCACAAAAATAATTAAAAATTAGCCAGGCTTCTATAGTCTCAGCTGCTTGGAAGACTGAAGTGGGATGATCCCCTGAACCTAGGAGATGGAGGCTGCAGTGAACTGCGTGATCATGCTACTACACTCGAGCTTGGGCAACAGAATGAGACTTCACCCAACTAACAAATTCTAAGCAAAACCTGGCCACTAACAAAGACTGTCTTCAGTCCTCTTCCATCACCCCTTTGCCTTTGGGAACTTTTTTATTTAAAAAAAAAAAAATCTCTGGCTGGGCGTGGTGGCTCAGCCTGTAATCCCAGGACTTTGGTAGACCAAGGAGAGAGGATTGCCTGAGTCTGGAGGATCAAGACCAGCCTGGGCAACTTGGTGAGACCTCATCTCTACAATAAATCACAAAAAACAAGCTGGGCATGGTGGCATGCATCTGTAGTTCCAACTACTTGGAAGGCTGAGGTAGAAGGATAGCCTAAGCCCAGCAAGTTGAGGCTATGGTGGCTGTGAGCATGCCCCTAGCCTCCAGTCTGGGCAACAAGAGTGAGACTCCAACTAAAAAAAAAAAAAAATTAAAAATCCCTGAAAGACCAAGGTTCTCCCGTGCATATACCCAACCCAGACAAGCTGCTTAGGACTTCAAACCCCAGCTTTGTTATGAATTTCCTTTGAACAGAAGTTTTTCCCTCTCTCTCCCATTCAGACGGAGCTGTCCACTTTAGAATCATGCATTTTTCTTGACAAGTTGGTAACTATAAAATAATGGGGTAATTGTTTTCCTTAGATAAAGGAAAAGATGGAGAATATGGAGAAAGGAATGCTATTGTTCCCATTCCCATAGAAATACTTAACATTTGTATTGTTTTAAAACCCCCTAGGAGCTTTCAGTTACTGCTGCTCATTTAGTTCAGACTTCCTGATAACACTGGTGGTTTCCATTTTTAGTTTATAAATGAGAAAGCTAAGGTTCTGTGAGGATACCTAATTTATCCACATTCTCAATGCTAAGAGTATCGGCGCTGATTATCTTTTTCTCAAACCTCAGCAACCTCCGTTATATAAACTTCCTTGACCAGAAATTGCTATATGTCTTAACAATGAAACCTTGGCTAGAATAATGAAAATTAATCATCACTGCTGGAAAAATAAAGATTAAGGGTTCCAGAAATACAGAGTGGACAGAAGGGAATCAGTTACACGGTACTGTTTGCATACACAGTGGTATATTTCAGTTATAACACTCTAAATGTCCTTTTAACCACAGTTTCACTTTGTGTTTGACAGAATCTTTTAGTATATGCCAACTACTAAAAAATATTTATTCCTCAACTCTGTTTTTCCTTAATATTTAGCTCCTCTGTTGTTTTATTCAAAAATAAAAAATTGTTATAGCTGACTACTGATTTGGGTGATATGTTTGGTAATATTGTTATGACACGAATACCTTTATATGTAAAACTTGTATTACTAAAAGATAAAAGTTTTAAAGGCAGAGAAGAATCTTTTTTTTTTTGAGTTGGAGTCTCACTCTGTCGCCCAGACTGGAGTGCAGTGGCTGCTCCCGGCCACCGCAGCCTCGACCTGCTGGGCTCCGGCGATCCTTCTGCCTCAGCCTTCCGAGTAGCCGGAATTACAGGCATGCGCTACCATGCCCGGCTGATTTTTTTATTTATTGTAGAGATGAGGTCTCGCCTGCCCAGGCGGGTCTCAAACCTGTGGGCTCAGGCAATCCACTCACCTCAGCCTCCCAAAGGCGCGGGATTACAGGCTGAGCCACTGAGCCCAGCTGAAGAATATTATAAAAACAAAATTTGTGTCCATAACACATTGCAGAGAGTTTGTTGATTTAAGAAATGCAAACACAGAAAGTGTTTAGAAGTCTGACCATAAAATGATGCAAGTCCAATCTTTGTTCCTGCAATAAACTTGAGTCAAAAGAGCAAACAAAGATATCTCATAAGTTTTCTCAACTGTAAATTCCCTGAGAAGGTTTTTATATCTAAATGAGAAGTTTCTGAAGTTGGATATTTTCACTGACACTTTATTTCCACCACCTTGGTCCCCCAAATTCATTCTGAACAAGTTGTTGAGCAGTATTAGGAAATCTAAGCAGTTTTAATTGACAAAATCTGATGAGGTGTATTTTAAAGTGTAGCAACTGGAACATCTGTGAAATAAGTTAAATTGACGTAGTGAGATTAAGTCCTGGAGTTTAGACCTAAAAGGAATCTGAGGGTATGTTTTAGGGATATTTATTTGCCAAAGATTGGGAAAGACTCCCTTCTCCTTGCTTGGCTCCCTAGTAATGGATAGATTAACTTTATAAAACACAAAAGGTTTAGAACTTGGGAAAGCAAAAGTCATTAAGAACAGTTTTCAACAGTATCCCCTATTTCCAAGGTAATGTTAAGTAATAATTGGGCAGTGTCTATACTGGTCTGTTATCACTCTCCCAGTGAGATTTCTTTCCATGCTCTATTTCACATATTCCAGGAGTAAACAACCCCTATCACTCCTTTCTGCCCTTAATCTCTCAACTCCCACTCAATTGTTTTACTATGTATACTTATATCAAAATATTATGCTGTGCACCTTAACTACATATGTTTTTAAGTATTTTTAAAAGGAAGGGTCATAATGATTGTGTGCACATCCTGCTTGCTATATCTTCTTTCATAGGATGATCTGCCTCCCTCATTTATATCCAAAATAATTCATAGTAATGACACCTGACTGTAACTTGTCCTTTCAAATTTGAGGCACTGAGAGGCAAGCATCTTCTACTTTCCAGTAAAAGTATTACAAATACGTGAGCAACTCTCAATTCTTATAACATAGATCAGGATGTGAAAGGTACAGACCACCTCATGTATTCATTCTCTCTCCTTGTATAGATTCTCTCTTCTTATATAGCTTATGTGATTTATTTATTTGGCACTCAATGGCCCAAATTTTGTAGAAGTCAAGTGCTTTGAGATGCCATTTGTCAAAACCACCTTCTTTCCTAAAGAAAGAAGGATTGGTACAAGGCAAATGGTTTAAAAGCATATTCACCTACAAGTCTGGATTGTCCAAAGATCCATCAAGTACAGTTTCCAAACTGATGTTGGAATTACCTTTACAGCATTCTCCACAGATATTTGGATTATTGAGCCTCCACTTGAACTCCTGAATTAGTGGTCCAGGAAGATAGGAATGTTCATTACATTTTAAAGTGTCTGTTCACATTCTTGGGGCAGTCTCTTTACATCGAACCATTAGCTCTTCTGCTATATCATTTCTCCAGTTGTCTTAACTTTGTTTCAGGAGTTAGTCAAGAGAACAGCCTGTCTTTATTTCCACTTGCATATATTGTGATTTGCACTCTATTATTTTTCTGTATAGTTTCTTTATAGGGCCTTTTGTAAAACTCTACATTCTCAGGAAGTGGTGTCAACATTGAGGCTGTCTCACGTATCGGCTACTAGAGTCATATTAACTTTAAATGAAACAGAATTACTTCTGCAACTGCAGAGACCAAGATGAAAATTAAGTTTCATTCTTGAAGCAAATCCATTTACACACACCATCCTGGTGTCTATCATTGCTCTGATTTCATGGTCTGTGGCCTGGTGTGTGGCTTCCAAAATTTTATATTGCTGTTGGGAGCTCATCCTTAAAGATATTTAGCTTTCTTACTTTCATGTTTTGTATAAAACCTTGGCTACCCACGAGGCTCCCCATTTATCCCAATATCTCCTCATTTGGCAGTTTAGGTATTTCAAAATGACATGATATGCATAGTATTAAAGATGACCTATGGAAAATCTTAGTTGAAATTTATTTGATACACCATTGCCTCACTCCTCATAGGTTCTGATTGTGAATAAAAAAATATATAAAAACTCCAATAGCCGGGCTCGGTGGCTCAGACTGTAATCCCGCGCCTTTGGAAGGCTGAGGTGAGTGGATTGCCTGAGCCCGCGGGTTCGAGACCCGCCTGGGCAGCAAGACCTCATCTCTACAATAAACAAAAAAAAAATCAGCCGGGCGTGGTAGCACATGCCTGTAATTTCAGCTACTTGGAAGGCTGAGGCGGAAGGATCGCCAGAGCCCAGCAGGTCTAGGCTGCGGTGGCTGGGAGCGGCCACTGCACTCCAGTCTGGGCGACAGAGTGAGACTCCAACTCAAAAAAAACTCCAGTCATGGGCAATTGTTTTCCTTTAAATTGACATTTGAGTATCACCAACTAAGATCAGAGGATTATTATTTTTAATAATAGTAAGAAAATTGGAGGCATTTCGCTTACTCTTTAAAATTCTGCCCTTGAAAGCAAATATGTCCAGAAGTTCAAAACTGTGTTTTTGCACACTCTACCTCTAGGCTGAGGACCTGCTTTATATTCTAAGATACTAGCAATGAGATATTTTAAAGAAGACATGACAATTGAGTGTCTTTTAACTCAGTTGAGTTAAAAGCAGTTAGAAGCCATTTAGTCTTGCCTACCCTCTTGTTCATAGTTTTGTGGGATCCTGACCTAATCGGAAACTCCCATGTATTACTCCCTAAGAATAATCATGAACATATCCATGCCTTTTTCCCTGGTAACAATAATTATACAGTGGCATTATTTGTAATGAAGGAAAAAGAAACCTCAGCGGAATGCCTCACCTGTGTGTGTTTTTATTTAACAGAAAAGCTGACTCCACAGGCTGAGTGTCACGTAGCTGAAGCCCTAACCCCAGAGGAAGAACATCAGATGAAGAGGATGATGGCAAAGCGGGCAAAAATCATCAAGGAGCTGATACAGACGGAAAAGGATTATCTCAACGACCTAGAGCTGTGTGTTAGAGAAGTGGTTCAACCTCTGAGAAAGAAACAGGTAAACGCAAATTTGAGCTTGTTCTTATATTTGTCAATTCTCTATCTCCCGTATCCCAAATAGGATCACTAGCACCATGAAACTGAAGCATCCAGGTGTATCAGTTGGGTGATGTGTTTTTCTCCCAGAAACAGTGCCTACTGCTGGCATTGTTCTCAGCTCTGTGGTAACAATTTAGTACAAAACAGAGTCCTGTCCTTGTGGTGTTCACTTTCTATTGCAAGAAAGAAAGAGTCAGACAATAAGCAATACATACAGAAGCAAATAAAATGAAAACATATCAGACAATGTTAAGTATAGCTGAGAAAACTAAAACAGGCAAAAGGAATGGAGTGTGGGGACAAACAGGTGGTTGTTCTATTTCAGAGCAGGACATTTCTTTTCTTTTCTTTTTAAGTAGGAGTCTTACTCTGTCACCCAGGCTGGAATGCAGTGGCATGCTCACAGTCACCGCAGCCTCTACCGGCTGGGCTCAAGTGATCCTTCCAACTCAGCCTTCCAAGTAGCTGTACTACAGACATGCATCACCATGACCAGCTAATTTTTTTATTTATTGTAGAGACGAGGTCTAGCCAAGTTGCCCAGGCTGGTCTCAAACCTCTAGACTCAGGCAATCCTCTTGCCTCAGCCTCCCAAAGTGCTAGGATTACAGGCATGAACCACCGTGTCTAGTAAGAGTTTTCTAATGGGGGACACTCGAGCAGAAAAATAAAGGAAGTGACAGAATGTTCCAGGCAGAGCAGAGTACAAGGGCAGACTCTAAGGAGTGATAATCTCATCATTAGGGTCCTCATACACAATCCAAACAATCTAGAAAAATAGAAATTAGAAAGTGAAATTATCAGAAATTTCACTAATCAAGAAAAATCACCATTAACATGACTGGAATCATCCCTTCAGACATCTATTTGAACACTTACATATACACATGCATACACAAACACATATGTTTTCACATAAATGTGATTGAAAACTATAATACTATGTTGTAACATACTTGTTTCATTCAGCAGTCTGTTATATGTATCTTTTCATGATACATATGTTTATCTACTATGTTTTTCTATTATTACTGATGCTGAAGTGCACTTACGTTTTGGGTGTCTGTCCCTTTGTCTCCTTATAATGAATTCCTAGAAGTGGAAGTACTAGGTCAAATCATATTTAAGATTTTGATAAAAATTGTCAACTGCCAGCCAGAAAACTGATATTGTTCTAATATTCATTCTTATTAATAATTTTTGGGAGAACATTTTTCTTTGCATTTTCTTCAGTGCTCAGTGTTGTTGATTTCATAAATATTCTTTTGACCCCTTCTGACAAAAATCTTCTTAAATATTTGTTAGCCTTTTCTATTCTTTTCAGTTTCTATTAATATCCATGTCTTATTTAAGAATTATGGAGTTTTTTTCTTATTATCTTATAAGACCTTTTTATATGTCAAGGATATTTTTTTCCATTCCATATGTTGTAGATAACATATGTTGTTTGTCTTTATGTTGTTTGTCTTTTACCTTCTAACCTTGTTAGGTTACCTTCTAACCTTGTTTAAAATATATGTTCATTCATTTTCACCCTGTTTAAGCAATAAACTATATCCATCTTCATTGATTCTGGGGTTGGTGTCTTAATATGCATCCCATAATTATTAAAATATTACTAGCCTATTGTTCCAATACCAATTATTAAATTTTACCTCTGGTATTTACAACATTCAGAAACAGAGTTTATGTTTCTTAATTCAGTGTTCTTCTTAGAAATATTATACAAACCATCTGGTCTACAAATTAGGAAAAATCAGTACACGTCAAAGGACTTTTGATACAAAAGAGTGGCAAAGCTAGCTTGGAAGTCTTTCTTTATAGGAAGTTGTCCTTAATTTTACTCTCTCATGACTTTTTATTGAGCACTTATTATGTGCCCGGTCTTGTTTCAACCACTTTGTTAGTATTTTCATGTAATCCTCTTTAATTTCCCACATGTTTAGATTACCAGAAACTTTCTGAAAACCAGAACATTTTTTATTAATTCTGTAAGAGTAGAAGCAATATTTGTGGCCATGATAAAAATTTGTTCTTTAGTGTCACTGCTAAGTATGTAAATGTTTTTTGGTGTATTTTCTTTCATTTTATATAAACTAGCTATATCTGACATAAACCCTATTCTGGCAGATATCAATGGTTGTTAAAAACACGTTCATTTACATACTTATTTAAATATCTATTTTAAATGAACATGGCACCAGCCTCTACTACTACTTACCCTTCTTTAGGTATTGACAGGCGTCTGACCTGTCAACTCCTATTATCTGAAAAATTTACAACCTAGCCCCTGTCTTTATGTCTTCTCTCTTCCTCCCTCCCACCCCTTCTCCCTCCCTCCC